>NW_025110592.1:80981-87164 GCF_011392965.1 Frieseomelitta varia | reverse complement strand
GAACTTTACTAGTTTTTATTAATTTTAGTAAATTTAGTTTAAAATAAATAATTTTTTTTCAGTTTAATCCCTTATTTTAAAATAACAGAAAGCGACAGTGAACATATTGGTAATATAATTCCGTCGAGTTCAAGAAAAAAAAGCGTAGAAATACTGTATACAGTTTGCTATTACGCGTGTCCATGAACCAGTTGCCAAAGGGCAAAGAGTTTAATATCAGCGAGAAGAAAGAAAGAAAGACGAAAAAAAGAATTAAAAAGCATGAATTCGTCTGTTTTTAAAAATTAGGTAGCTTCGCGTTCGTCGCATGATATCTCGCGATTGTGCAAACAGTTTCGGCGGAAACCGCCCTCCGGTATGCCGGTAGAAACGCGAGTAACAGCGAGATTGATTAATTTAATACTCCTATCCGCAGCTACAGGTTCAATCGAGCCGGGGTGAAAATACGATAACGCATCTCCTGTAATTTTCGCAGCTTCACGTGGATGATCGTATCAGTCAGTCACCTCCAACTATCCTCTTCATCTCTCTCTCTCTCTCTCTCTCTCCCTCTCTTCGTGACGGTTAATAATGCAGAGAATATTTATGATCGAGCCGTGCACGGTTTACGATTGCATCGGCAGCTTTCAGACCTCTTTCCCCATCTGCAATTCAACTTACGTAGTTCCATTTAAATACCGATCTCCCCGATGGAATGCCGCTCGATAATTCACGTTTGCTGATTCTTTTATGATTTGATTAATCGCCTCTTCTCGATTGCTCCCTCGTCCCGCGGAAGCGGAATTAATTTTACCGTGTACACGTCGCCAGCAAAACTAAATAAAACGTGATGTTCTTCTTTCCTATTTTTTTTTTTTTTTTTTTAGTTTCTTTTCAGAAAATTCAGAATTTCTTGAAAAGAACACCAATTTTTTTTTCTAATTCTCTGTTTCACCATCGAAACTCGATGTCAATTAATTATTTTTCGTTAATAAGCAAAGTAGGTGACAAATGTATTACACGTGGAAATTTATGATAAATGCAATGTGAAAAGTTGTTGTACAATGCTAAGAGAAACCAATGCAAGAGCCAAAGTCGATTTCAAGGCCAAGGAGGCTGAAACAAATATACACATACATACATACAATATTTCATTAATTCGCTCGCATTTCTCCGCGAATCGCAACGATTGCAGAGTAAAGAATCTTCTTAAAAGAAAAAAAGAAAAAGACACGACCTGGCGTGATATCGGAAAAAAGGGCTGCCACCTAACGCGTGGCACGGAAGCAAAAATAAAACCTTCCGATATCGGTGGAACGTGCAACAACGCGACGCGCGTCGAGATGGCGTAAAATTAACCGCTTTCGACGGCGCGGAAGCGCAAGGGCGCGGCCCTGTGTTTCGCGGAAACACAGTGTCGATCGCGTGTTACCGATTTGTCGAAAAAAAAGGTGGTTGACGATCGTGACAAATATCTTTTTCTCTTTTTTTCAAAATTATTACTTACGTGTGATAAAAAAAAAAAAAAACCACGAAAAACGAAACGCTTTTCGAGAGAATCGACGTGCCTGCCACTCGGTTGGCAATGGCGCTCGATAGCGAGCGTCTTTGACCCCTCCGCGTCGGTCGTTTGCCCGAACTTTTCACCTCTGACCTTTGCCAAGGCAGGAGAATGCTCCTCCATTTAATCGGACGCGTGACCGCGTTTCGCTTTTTCGCGTTTCTTTTCTTCTTTTTCTATTTTTTTTTTTTTTTCTTTTCCTGTCGCCTCGTGAGAGATGCGACACTGCGTGTAACACGCGTTGGGAACGACCCAACTTCTGAATGCGAGCAAAACGCAAAAGTTCGATCGAAAATTCTCGCCTCTCTCCTTCCTTTCTCTCTTGCAAATTCTTCCCCTCAACTTGGCCTCTCCCTAATTTCAAATTTCGACTCGAGCTTTCGGTCGTCTTTCTCAGACGATCGTGGCGAGAGAGGAAATTCACCGGTTGCCCGCCCTGGTGAAGGGACGAACGTCTAAATTGCCTTCGTTAGGAACACCGACGCGTGTTCCTCGCCGTTTTAACAGCGACGCTCGCCGCCGGAGGTAACTTCGTTCGAGTAATTAATTCCAAGGTGGGAACGACTCTTTTTTTCACCATTTTTCTTCCCTTACTTGTTAAGCTGACATCAGGCGCAAATTGTACCGGCACCGGAGACCGTGGAAACGTTCCCTTCGTCGACGAAAACTGTTCGCTCGCGAGAATCTTTTCAAACGATCGTCGCAAGCCACTCGTTTCTTTCATTCCGTAATCATCCGAAGCGACAAACCGCGATCTTCGATCTCTCACGATCCGACAAAACTTTCACCATTTCGCAAAATTCCTTCCTTCGTTCTCGCTGTGTTTCGCGATCGAAACGATCCCTTCTCGCGGCAGTAATCAAATGTATTTATGCCTTTTGTCCTCGCGATCCTCGTTCCTAGCGAGGGAGCATCAATATGTATCCACCGGCGGAAGATTCCACGAGTCGAACGATTCAGTCTACGTATACGTCGAGGGATAGTGCGACTGTGCAAGAGTCTCAACATCATGGAAGAACAACACGGATGCCGCGGATTCGAGGACGTTTGCCTCGATTGTGATACGGATGGACCGGACGATCGAGGCAAATACAACGTAAATAAAATTTAAATCTCAGTCGCTCGAGAGACTGAGAGAAGGCGGGGAGGGTTGAACTCCTAATTGCCGCTACGCGCGATTTATTAGCGATTAACAACTTGCCGTGCTCTCGTTCGCAATTTTCCACAGGCCAGACAGGTAATTAAACGTCAATTGCAGTCGCGATCCGATTGAACCTCGATGAGACGCGATTCGAAGTGGATTGTTCCTTTTCTCTTTTTTCTCCCCTGTTTCTACGTAGTTATTATAACGATCCGGTTCAAAATTAAAGTTTAAATAAATCACGTTCTCCTGTGAACATTCGCGTCGATATGAATATTTAAACATGCTCGTGCAACTTGGATGTAAGGACTTGTTCGACTCAAATCCGGAGCCAAGTACGAAATAATCGGAGCCGAGTTGTTTGATGTCTTTTAACATTTTGCCAAGCACGTTGAGAATTTTTTGCTCCAAAATTGCAATATTTTCTCAGTTTTATATTTACCCAGGCGAAACAAATGGTAAGTTTATTACTTAATAATATCTGACTTATATAATAACTTATATAATAAGTCGTAATATTTAGTATTCAAGTCGTCAATAACTCACGCAAGCGATTCGACTTTAACCTCTTACGTGGGATAATGTGTCACGCACGTCGAGAATTTTTTGCCCCAAAATTGCAAACATTTTCTCAGTTTTAAGTATATTTAAATGTAACCCAGGCGAAATAAATAGTAAGTTTAGTACTTTTTAATAATATCTAACGATGCAACTTGTATAATAAGTTGTAATACTTAGTTTTCAAGTCTTACTTTTAAGGTACTGTTAAGTGCCGTGTCGGTCACCGACGAAGCAAATTTAGTACATACTAAATTAAAATATATAAAAATTGAAAAACTTTAAGAAAAAAATAGTAGCTGAATATTGCTTCTATTATTATATAAACAGTTACAAAATAATAATACAATAGTAATTTTATCCGGTTTTAAGTAAGTAACAGGTTTTAAAACAAGTTAAGTTAGGTTAGGTTTAGGTTAAGCATATATGTTATTATATAAACAGTATACAAAATAATAATGCAATAGTAATTTTATCGGGCTTTAAGTAAATAATAGGTTTTAAAACAATTTAAGTTAGCAATTTCTATCACAGAATGTTCTAACTTTCTTAACCTCTCGCGCTGGACGCACGTCGAGAATTTTTTGCCCCAAAATTGCAAACATTTTCTCAGTTTTAAGTATATTTAAATGTAACCCAGGCAAAACACATGCTAAGTTTGTTACTTCTTAATCATTTCTATCCAGTGATATCACACCGGCGAGTTCAAAAGAAAAAGAAACCTACAAATTATTGTGTACTGTTCGGTCACTCGTTATGGTCCGCGGACCAGCTGCCAGCGCAAGGGGCTCGCGGCTCGGCCAGGAGAAACGAGCGTATTTGGTCAGACGTCTAGACACTTGTGTCCGACGAAGGGACGCGCATCTCCCCAAAGACCGAAGGGTAATTTATTTCTCAGCCTATATCCTGCCATTGCGCGCTGAATCACGAAAAACACATCTGTCGAACTTTTCTTCGAAGCAGATACACTTCTTTCCGCAAAATTTCTTTGGGCAACTGCGGGAAATTCGTACATTCCGGAAACATGAGCCAAGAAGGTAATCAGAGATCGAAAAAGTCAAGGAAAGTGAAGTTATCTTAAACAGATTCTATATTTATTTGAAAACGTGAATCGTAGATATTTGTTTTTGGATGAGAAATGTTCTTACGTTGCGAGTGTGTGTTTTGTGAATCTCGAATGAAGAGCAAACACATTCTGAAAAATAGAAATTTCAGGCAGAGTAGAACTCTGTTGTGAAATATAAAGATAAAAAGTTGTTCTGCCGGAGGGCAATTTGTTCATCGATACGAAAAAGCTTCGGAATATTTGTAGCAAATGTTATTCAACGAGCAGTGCTCAAACGTGAAAATCGATCAAACGTTCTAAAATAACCTGCTTCCACGGGACGTTTATTATTTTTTTACTACAGATTCGAAAATACCTGTCCCACGAAAACACTCGTTCGTTCAAGAACGATTTTAATTTCTATTGGAATTCGATGTTTCTTCTATACGCAGCGGAGTATTTTTAAAAATCCCTGGAAAGAACTTGTCGAATTATCGATGGGCTTGAGATTGAGCGAGCGACGTCGAGCGTCGAGAAGAGATTGCAAGTTTGAAGAAGAAAGTATTTATATCGGTCTCTCTCGCGAGCGTAAGAAATGGTGGCTTTATTTTTGCCCGACAAATCTCCTCGACTCAACCGGGAACGAATTAAAGAAATCGAATCGAACCTCTGACACGGGCGACTGATCGAACCGTGCTGCGATCGCGGTGCCAAGAACGACCCACTTCCACCGCCCTACGGTCCATCGTTCGCTCGATCAGCGTTGTACCGAACGTCACGCTCGGAATTGCATCATCCTTCACACTCCTCGAATCTCCAGAGTGTCGCATTCTTTCGTGCCATTCCCAATGTACCATCCTTTCATTTCTCCACTGTTTTACCGTCTGCAATCATTGGCAAAAAGTTTCCAATCAGAGAAACGCTAATTTTGTAAAAAACATTTAGGAGTGTTTTAGGAGTGCAAAATTGTATGAAATATTAAAACTGATGGGAAGTTCGAAAGAGGGCTCGTTATAGAGTAAAATTGCGTTATGATAAATTTCGATAACTTTAATTTCGAATTTAGTTTCATTAATATCAAGAGCTTTTTGCTTTTTTCATTAACTTTATTTGAACGAGAAATTTTCAGTTATATGAAATATTGTAAATTATTCAAAATTACGACTCAAATAACTAAGTTAGACATAAACACAAAGAAAAGACTGTAAAAGCATAGATATAATACAAGTTTTCAGTTATACGCAATATCGTAAATTGTTCAAAATTATCCAAAAAATCTAAATAAATTAGTGTTTAAAGGATTCTTTCATTCTGTTGTAATAAAAAAAAAGGAAGAAAATGTTACATGGGAAAAAGATTCCAATCACGACTCAAATAAGTAGCTAAGTTAGACATAAACACAAAGAAAAGACTGTAAAAGCATAAATATAATACAAGTTTTCAGTTATACGCAATATCGTAAATTGCTCAAAATTATCCAAAAAATCTAAATAAATTAGTGTTTAAAGGATTCTTCCATTCTGTTGTAATAAAAAAAAAGGAAGAAAATGTTACACGGGAAAAAGATTCCAATCACGACTCAAATAAGTAGCTAAGTTAGACATAAACACAAAGAAAAGACTGTAAAAGCATAAATATAATACAAGTTTTCAGTTATACGCAATATCGTAAATTGTTCAAAATTATCCAAAAAATCTAAATAAATTAGTTTCCATTCTGTTGTAATAAAAAAAAGGAAGGAAATGTTACATGGGAAAATGTTTCCGATCACGACTCAAATAAACAACTAAGCTAGACATAAACACAAAGAAAAGACCGTAAAAACATAAATATAATACAGTTTCATTACAGTTCGTAGCCATATTTTCTTCATACACGAATGTTTTCTTTTCCTTTTTT
>NW_025110592.1:58869-80971 GCF_011392965.1 Frieseomelitta varia | reverse complement strand
TTTTTTTTGTATACAAATTCTGCATTAGTGTCTCAGAAACTTTCAGCCAGTGTATTGTAATATATTCGATTGCTCTCACGCGTGCTGAAAACTTTGACTTTCACCGGCTCCGGGCCGAATCACGTCTCTAAACATCGACGAAAAGGAAAGAAATGATTCTTAGGGAAGACCGCAATACTTCAAAATAGAACGTAAATGCAATTGCAAATCACGAGATGTCGAGACAAGGATCGTTAACACGTACGTACATATTTTCCAACCATCGGAGCCGATGAACTGCCGCGTGGTTCAACAAACCACGCGAGCGTCGCTCGAGAAGTTGCAACCGTAAGGCGATAAAGCGTGGTTTATTGCGACGCGCGTGCACACACACACACACACACACACATTAACGCATCACCTACGTGCTTCCCCTCTCGCAGGCGACGGAAGCATATCGGGGCTATTGATAATGATAACGACACGCACGTAAACGTGGGCTGATTGTGAGCAAGCCCTCCCTCCCCTTTCCGATCCAACGCAACGATAACACGGCACTGCGAGCTTCAACGTCGCGTTCCTTTTATCGACGCTCGTGTCAGATAATCTCGTAATTAATTATAGCAACGTGCGACGTATTGGATGGAAGCGCCGGTCTTCAACCGAGCCGATCGCTGTCTGACCCATTACTCTCTATCTACTGTCGTTGACGCGATGACATTTCATTTCGAGTCTTTTTCCACTTCAATTGTTCTTTTTTTCTTTTTTTTTTTTTGTTTAAGGTAATTTTAAAAGAAATTTGAGATTGACGGATTGATTAATTTTCCGATGTTGTGAAAACTGTGTTGGAATTTTGCTGAGAGTTCTGCAAAGTTCTTCTGGATGTCCTTTAGCCGTTAGCAATTTTTTTTTTTTTTTTCAATTCGCCAGAAAGCTCCTGAATTATGGTTGTAACGCTGTGTATTAAACTGTTACGTTTGGCCAAACGTAATTGCGTTCTTTTCTAATAGATAGATGGACACACGTGTGTATCTTAAAATGTAGCTAACTTCACTTTAAACCGCAGATTTGATAGATGATTGTTCGAGCTTGTCTTGGAAAAAAGAAAACGCTCGGTCTCCAAGAGAGGAACAAAGAAAAGGAAACGCTGTGCAAGCTCATAAAAAATTATCTATACATTTATGGTGAAGAAATCTTCAAACTACAGGCAGTGTTGGTTTGTGAAAATTCTCTGTCGACGAGGATATCAGATCGTTCTTGGAACTATTTCTTGTCGAAAAAGATAAAAGCGCGGAGTCACGAAGCTTTGCCTGAAAGATGGCAAATGCTAATCGAACAAAATGGTGTTTGACAATATTTTGTCCAATAAAGTTTCCGTTTTCGGCGGAAATTTTCTTTCGTTTGTCGTGAAAGAAAAAAAAAAAAAAAAACACAAAGAAACCAGCAGTTGTTTTCTATTTTCAGCCAACTTCCGACGAGAGTACAGAGAGGAAACGCGAAAATTTTGGAACGAGGTCTTGATAGACAGCGCAGAATTTCAGAAGAAAGAGATTACGAGCTTTTCTATAGATTGTGTGTCTTTTTCACGCAGAGTTGGCCCAAGATCGAGGTGTAAGATCGTCCGTGGAGACGTCAGAGAGAAAAAGAAAGAGAAAGAGAAAGAGAGAGAGAGAGAGAGAGAGAGTTGGAGGAGACACAGTGTGAAAGACGCGGCGAGGTCAGGGTTTTGCGTGAGAGTCCGACGAGAGCTTTAGCGAGAGCGTTTCAGCGAGCTTAATTATTACGAGTCGCCGGGGTATGTTTAACAAGGAAGCATCTTTTTATACGTTCAAACTGCCACTCGTTACACTCGGTTAGGTATAATTCTTTCAATTGGCAGAGTGGAAGGTTAACCGAGTCGGATGTTTGTTGGAGCAACGAAAAAAAGCAAGAAAGCTGTTTGTCAAGGGAAATAAAACGCCGAGTCGTAATTTAATTTAATTTCAAGAGGGAATAATCAAGGTTTCACTGAAGGAGAATCCTGCAAAATTTAATATCCATCCTTTTATATATATATATTGATTCTATATGAAAAATAAGTTAAGATTAATAATATTATAAAATATAATAATATTTCAGATAATACAATAAGTGTATATATATTGATTCTATATGAAAAAATAAGTTAAGATTAATAATATTATAAAATATAATAATATTTTAGATAATAAAATAAGTTGCTAATAATAATTTTAGATAATATATATATATATTGATTCTATATGAAAAACTAAATTAAGAAAATAGAGGATAGAATTTTTCTGTAAAATGCTTCGTTTTCGAGAAGATCGAGTTTAAAAATTTATCGAGCATACACTGGAATTTGACTGATTCTGAAACGCAACAGAAAAGAATAATTAACAGGTGATCAGTCGAGCGCAAAAAAAAAAAAAAATGAGTCAGAAATGTGGAACAAAGTTTCTTTCCATCCGAAGCTTCGTTTTCAAGAAAATTAATTTTATCCACGTTTCGTTAAAAATTGCCCTGTTGCTTGATAAATTTTCAAATTCGAAATGAAACATTTCGCAGAAAAACTTTATTCTACTTATTTTCGACAGGTAGAATAACCTTCTGTTAATTCATCTTTCCTATCAGATCCAGAATTAACTAAACACTTTCAAATTCGACTTTCTTAAAAACTAAAAATTTCGTTGTTTATTTTCATACTCATTTTTTTCACACGAAATGTCCCTTTCCGATACACACTGAGACACCCTGTATATAACACTGCGACGAACGGGGAGAAAGTTTCTCTCTGAATTTTTGTTTGCGAACCTTTCCGCGCTTTAATTTTTTATTCGATGGAAACCGAAACCAGAAGTTGGAGAGTCAGGGTTCTTCGATTTGTCGCATTTAATTACGGGCCGTTCGTCGTTGAACATTTATGTTCAAACGTCAGGGAAACATGCACGTTTCATTTCCGAATATTTCCGATTGAACGCAAGTGAAACGGTGAGCTGCTAGAAACTCACGGCTCGAGGACTCGCTCGTAAAAAAAGAGAGGTGTCATTAAGCGCGACGAATGACCCTGTTTCCGCCGCGGTACGTGACAAATACTTCCGGCCTTCGAGGGTTAAATAAGCACCGCACGAAACATCAATCATTCGCGCGAACTCGAGTTCTGGCCTAATCTATCTCTCTCTCTCTCGCTCGCTCGCTCGCGAAACACGAGCAGAAATTTTCCCCGAGTGGCATTGACGATATTAAAATATCTGCCGACAGTGATTAAAAATGTCATTAAAATATCGTTAACTTAAACAATTCGCTTATTCACTTGAACAAACTGAATCATCAATCGACAACGATTATGATATTTAATAACTAATCGAACAGCGACAAACGACGTAGCTATCCGAATTGTTCCACTTCCATTACAAGCCCTAGTCGTTCTAATCTCTTCTCGTATTCCGTCCCCCACTCTCATGGGAGAGGGAATCTAGGTTCAGATATTAAATTGATAACGCGAGACACTCTAATCCCGGCCGTAAAACTGAAAATCGATTACACGCGTAATAACAGCCTATCGCTAGCATCCGTTATCGTTTTCAAAGCCTAAATCAAACTTCTCGTTCCAATTAAAACCGACCACACCGAATTCAGCTGCAGAAGCCCTCTGTTGTGCAGAGCCCCGAGCTAAAATTTGACTACGTTGTCAACAAACGGCTGACGACAATCAAAGGAAATTACCTATCTAAGAAATGAATAACAGGTAAATATTCCGAGTTAGATTTAGAGACAAATTTAACATGTTCCATATTCTGGGGGAAATGAAGTTATTGAATCAATAATTTAGATTATAGCAATCAAACGATAATTAAACCAATAGTTTACAATGTTTATAAATATATTTTTATTGACATTTAAGCAATTAAGACTTTAACAAGTATAAAATTGAACAAGCTTGACTCGAAAATCTTCAAAACTTTTGTCAAATTGTAACAAAATGATAAATTCTTTTTTTTGGTGTTTCTTTGAAAAATTTCAATTGGTGTTTACAGAGCTTGACAGTTTATTTTTTAAAAATTGTCCCATAAAAAAAACCATTAAGAACTCGAAATGCGGAGAAAGGAACTTGAGTTTTCATCAATTCATAGAAACAAGTAAAAATTAAAATGATTAGAGACAAATCTAATTTCTTTTTCTTTACATTGTATCAGATTTCTCTCGAACAACTCCCATTATTTTTGGATATTTTCTTCGTTTTGTTTTGCTGCTTTGAAATATTCTAAAAATGCGTTAAAATTATAAATATTTATAGGATTTTCTTTACCTAAATTTTACCAGAAACAGCAAAATTTTCCTTTTACACAACTCTTAGTATACTCGACATTAAACAAAGAAATTCCATCTTTTACTATGACGAGTAATAAACGCTCAAGTTAAGGCCCTCACCCATTGAAACATCCATCGACTTCTAGGTTGCTTCTCAACCTGCGTTAGAGTGAGTTTGCCTGCCGAGCTATATACATCGCGTCACGCGTATTTCAATGCTCGTGGTCGCCTTTAGGCCACACAGAAAGAGTAACGAGACCTCCCACATTATTACTATTTAAACGCTGATCCAAAAGTCCAAAATTTGCTGCCACGGTCGACCACGACGTTCTATCGCCCGAGGCCGGTTATCTGGAGAGCAAGCACTCGACGACAACCCGATTTCGATCGGCACGGAGCGTGCGCGTGTCGCGAGATCGTTTCGGCGAGGAATCGACCGAGCCTGGGCAAGCATTCACGGCACTCGCGCCGTCTAATCAACGGGATGCCAAGGCGAGCCAAGAATTGATCACGCACCGACGCTGAAACCTCCGATCTGGCCACCGGTTGTTGTTCCCCGATCGGTCGCCACACCCTTCGATCATTACTCCGTCCGAGATTCGTCGATCGAAACGGACCGCACGTCGCGCCAGTTCACTGACCACTCCGGTCGTATCGAAGTGGAAAATGACCGTAGTCGTGCGGCGGGATGCTCGCTAAGGTTTCAATTTGGACGAGAGGCGACGCGCGCGGATTTATACGTGAATGGAGAATGTCGGGTATGTAACGAATCGCTCGGATCGACACGCGATCGTCGGTGAATGCTGTTGTCTGTTTAACGCAGGGAAGAAGCTTCAAGCCTCGCATACACGACCACGTCGTGCAATTTCGAAAGATTGCTGTCCATCCGGCGACGAAAGATGTATTTTCTTCTTCTATCATAACAGTGACAAAAGATTTTTCTATAAATATAACACTTTTCTATGAATATAATATAATTTTATTCTATAAATATAATTTTTCTATAAATATAGTATAATTTTATTCTATAATATAATTTTATTTTCTTTCCGAGGGATTTATGCCGTTTTAAAAAAACTTATTTCATTAATTTCTTGCGCTGGAATGACGTGCCACGCACGTCGAGAACTTTTTGTCCCAAAATTGCAACGTCTTCTCAGTTTCAAGTATGTTTAAACGTAACCCAGGGAAAATAAATTACTTCTCAATAATTTCTAGCCAGTGATATCATACTCGACGAGTTCGAAAGAAACAGATGGCGACGAATTATTGTGTACGGTTCGGTCACTCGTTATGGTCCGCCGATCAGTGCCAAAGCTGCCAACGCGAGTGGTTAACTTTGAAAGTGGCTTTTTTAAACAATGTTTATTACACTAATTGTACTCCCTTAGAAACACAAACATATTACACTACCACGTTATCAGTTACCAATATTTCTAAATCTATTAAATCGTTAAATATTTTGACCCTCTATAAACATTACTATATTTCTATTTTCTTTTTTTTAAATAACCAAACGTATTCCAAACGTTCAATTTTTATGTTACTTGCACGTTTGGATAAAAGTGTGTAAGACTAATGAAGAATAATGCGTGTAAAAAAAGACTTTGTTTAATAAAGAGAAACTTAACAATTTGCACGATTTATCCCGGGCTTAGAGCACGTGAATGCTTTACAAGCGAAAATCGTCGACAGGAACAGAATCAAAGCAGGAGTGCGTTCCGTTTGTTCGTTCGTCGGCGAACGAACCATGCTAGCCGTGCGCTTGGAAATGGAAATTAAGACAAAGCGAAAGTTTTTTTCGCGAAATTGATCGTTTTGCATCTAAATATAACTTCGACGTAACAAAGTACGTAAAGAGCGGCGTTTGCATTATCGTGCCATTCACAAGTGAAGAGAAAATTTCGTCTGAGAAAGTTGAAACGAACGACCGTGCATGCCAGCCACAGCGAGCGCAGTGGAACATAGTAGTGTCGTGTCAGGCGTGTCCGATCGGTGACCGTTTCGTTCCACTCGTCCGCTGGTTCCAATCGCTTCTCGATGAGGATTCGGAGATCGGGAGGATCGTCAACGCTGTTAATGGAAGGATTATCGAACTACGTGCTGAGCTATTCCCCGGGCTGCACGGCAGATTTATTTATAACACTATGAAAATTCATGCGGCAAATCCTGGGCTTTGAAACACGAGGCCTGTCGTATGAAATATGCTTCTAACCTGTGTTTTCGTGAAATTTATATGATGCTCCAGCACGTGTATCTTTGTGTGTGTGTGTGTGTGTGTGTGTGTGTGTGTGTACGTTATCTAAGTGGAGCAATCCGTGCGTTATAAAATAGAATTACGTAAAGTGGTCAGGGGATTTGTGACTTCCTCCGACTGCGAGTTTACGCGCGAGTAACAGGAAGTTCGGATGTGCAGTGAATAATTAACGGATTGTCTTCCACTCAACCGTGTTTTTTTTCTACTATCGGAGGGACGGATTGATTTGTTGACTTTGTTTTGCAGTCACAGCAAACGATATTACGATCCTCTTTTTACTCGAGAGGCTGAACAACTGGCTTGTTAAAAAGTGCGCCAACTTTATCGAGATCGCCAACACTGCCGAATTTCAAGTTCCAGAGTGCCGAAGTTGCGAGTCCGAAAGAAATACCTGTCTGTCCTTGCAATTTTTCTCTTGCTGTCAGACGAACTCGTCCCGAAATCGCCGTGGCAATTTTCTGACGCTGCGACGATCAAAAAATTTGAACCGAAACTATCTGTATTAACTATGCTAACTCTACAATGGGATATAAAGAAGTTTGGTCCATTAGCGTAATTTATAAATAGAGAATATTAAAGAAAATTGCGTGGGATAAAGTAACATCTTTAACATTACAACTTTTTTTAAATTTTCTTGTAAGCAGAGCTCAAATTTTATTGACATGACGCCCTGCAATCGGACAAGTCTTCACGTAAATTAGCAAAAGCTACAAATAAAAGTCTCTCTAAAATCAAACGACGAATTTTTAATTTTTCACGCTTCGATTTGAGCAAACAACTATCATCGTGTCGTGTGGCATTGGAACGAGACCTTGAAACGCGACACGTAAGACACGAGATTCAATCCCATACGTAATTCCGACGATCGGGCCGGCAAACGACCTGGCCTCGATCCAATCTGCCCCGTTCCGAAAACCATTTCATCCCCCCATCCAAAAAAAAAAAAAAAAGAACCCGTTCGATCCTCGTGACGGAAGATCAATCGAGAAAGTCGTTCCGCGCCGACGATCGCCTAATTAATTACTGTCACGACGCTTCCGTCGTTGTTGACTCGACGGAGCGAGTTTTCTCGTTTCCACGCCGTCGGTTCCGCGTCCGTCAAACTTCTCGCGTCGTGCGAAAACACACGTGTACAGGGTGAAACAACGGATCGAACATCGATCGTGACATTCATCGCGAATTGAAACTATCCTAAACGATCTCCTCTCGATTTTTACCAATGTGTGGTCGAGCGAGCGAGGAATTTTCAAGGAGTTTTCGGCAAGAAAAACGTCAGAGTCGCTCGTTTTTACCGGCAAGATGCAATTTCGCGACGATCGACGATTAATCCGCGGAGGGAAGAAATTAAACGCAAGGGGTAGTGGGAGGACAGCCCGCGGCCATTGAATTCGCGAGCTGACGACGATTTTCATCCCCCTCGATGAGCTATTCATTCCCCGGCGGTGGAAACGAGACGCTAATAAAGCATCATTCGAGAAAGCGAAAGAAATAAAGAGCGCGGTCGGACAAATGGAATAGGAGGAGGATACCAAAAGATACCTCGATAATGGATCCTTCCTCTGGTCGTCCAAGCGTTCTTCGATATCCCGGTGATATTCGTTTCGCCATATTGTTGTACGAGTGGCCCCCGTGGCTCGTTGGCCGCGCGGTGACGCGCGTTCGTTTCATTTTTCCCGGCACTCTCCTTGAAGGTAAGAACCTTCCATCGCCTTGATGAGAAAACAGCCGGCGAACGGGTCAAAAGCAGACAGACGAGCCTTGCATCGAAACTTGCACCGTGGACGAAGAAGAGGAAGAAGAAACGCGGTGAAACGAATTGTGTGCCGGGGGAACTGCACACGCTCCGTTCGTTCCTCTTTCACTTCGCGTTCGGAGGGAAAAATCAGGCTAGTGGGAAATTTTGGAGAGAGTTTCCAATTTAACGAGAGTTTCCGAATTGACGAGACAACCCTGTCGAACGTTGACAGCTAATGGGATCAAGTATGGGGTTGCATCGGCCAAAGTTCTTAAAGCTATTAGTACAATCAAAAGAATATATATTATATAATATTATATTATTTAATATATATTATATTAATATTATATAATATTATATATATTATAAACATACAATATACATTATAAAATATATAATATAATAATATAATAATAATGTATAATATAAATATAATATAATATTATAATATTATAATATAATAATAATGCATAATATAAATATAATATAATATTAATTTATAATATAATAATAATGTATAATATATATATAATAGAATATTATATGATGTATATTATATTCTACATAGTCTACGTAGAATATATATCTCATAACACCAGAGGTACCGAAAACTAAAGTATAAAAATTGAGTCAAAGAAACTAGAACTAGGAAAAGGTTTACAACACGATAATGAATCGCTAAAAAAAAGCGCAACATCGTAAGTCCGCAGAATTACTCTAAAAAATTGTAAATCGGTCGTTCGGAAGTTTTCGTGCGACGTACCAATCCACGGCGAGTCACGCGCTTTAGCCCTAAAGCTCTATCCGATCCGTGATCCAGACACAAATTCAACGATAGCCAACCGGCTTTTAAATCATTTCTAACATGTTCTAACCACCGTTTGTGCAGCTTTTCGTGAGTCCTGCCGGCCCAAGATTTCCATCGAGCGAAACCTTGCTCCGTATACATTGGCGGAGCATTTGCATTGCAAATGTAGCTTGCGAATTAACATTCATCGTGCATCGGGATAAGAAAGAAAAACTCGTGGGATATCTCGTGTTCAGGGGCATTAGCGGGTAAGCGCGGATTAGCACGTAAAAGCTAGAATCTCCTGTCCAACCTGTGGCCCGAGTCGTATCTCGACTTATCGTGTCGCCTGATAACGAGACAAGGACCGCGATACGCGTCGTCACGCAATATCATCGACGATTCAATCTTATCCGACCCCGAGTAAATTCGTGGCGCAAGGATAGGACGGAGTTACTTACACGTACACAGAGACGAGCTCGGGGTAAAGCCGGGGGAATTGTTGTTTTGCTTGCAGGGAGCTGACCGCAGAGAGACCGGAATCGCGAGAATCGATCGTTCGTGCGAAACGTGGTTGCACTGGTATCGGCAGTTCCCGTAACCTTGCGAAATTATTGAACGAGTGTCGTCATAAGTTGGGGGCACGTTACCGTGGAGAGAACGACCTCGGCTACGATCATTCCCTCTTGGCCGGGCGTATTTCCTCGTCGCGTAAATCAGAGGGCACGTTGCATCGGGAATTAAATCAACGCGCCTCGCTTCGTTGATGGAGATGAAGGAAAACGAGATGGACGGTAGAAGAGGGATAGAACGAGCGAACGAGAAAGAGTTTGTGTGTGGATGTGTGTGTGTGTGTGAGAGAGAGAGAGAGAGAGAGAGAAAACTAAAATAGATGGAGCAAGGAAGAGAAGGAAGAGTAACTGTGGCGGGGGATCAATTTAGAAGCCGTGACTCACTCAACACGGTGACGTCGTTAGTGCACCCCTTTCGTTCTCACCCTCTCTACGCTATCCCTAAAAAGAGAAAGAGAGAGAGAGAGAGAGAGAGAGAGAGAGAGAGAAAGGAAAAAAAGAAGAATAATCCGGTCACAACTCTCTCTCTAAGCGAGAACTAATCGAGGCCAGTGCACACTACCGAGAAAGAGCGAAACGAGTAGGAGGATGTTCTCGACTCTCTCCGGCCGGTCGACGAGCCTCGAGTATTATTTCTGGTATTCGTGTATACCGCTGTGTTACACCCGACGAGACGAGGGTCGCGGAGGTGGCACGCGGAAAGTGAAGCGGAAAGGGCACGAACGGGAGTCATCGTTGTGCGCGATAACACCGGTCCCGGTCCCTCGTTACGTCAAAAAAGGGAAAAAAGAAGAGAGAGAGAGAGAGAAAGAGAGAGAAAAAAAAGAAGAACTCGACGGAGAAAAAGAGAACCGGCATGTGAAGTCGAGATTTACCTACGCCCATGTACTTCACGCGCCAGTGACTCCTGTTTACAGAGCCGACCGGCGGGCTGGGTGGAAAAAGAAGAACGCGAAAATGCGAGCATAGAGAAACAAGGAAAATTGCGAGGGAAAAGAGGGGAGGGGGAGAAAGGGTGCGAAACGAGGAAGAGGATGCAGAAAAGGGGGAAGCATCCAACGCATCCTCTCGCACCCCCTCTCCCCTTCGCGCGCCCATCGGAGCCAGCGTCCCCTCGCCCCAATTACCGTGCCCGTCGCTCGCACCACCTCGTCCACGCTCGTAATTTGCATCCGACCTCTATTTCCTCCGTAGCCGTCGAACTAAATCCCTCTTCCCAAATCGTCCGGGAGGAAACCGAGGTTCTTGCGACGTGGTAATCTCCTGCTCCTGGGATAACGTAGGGGACGACAACGAAACTAACTGGTAGAAGCCAGGACTCGCCTGGTGTTTTCGAGTACGGTTAACGCCGTTACGGAGAAAGAGAGGGGGAAAGAGGGAAGAAGAGAGAGAGAGATAGAGAGAGAGAAAGAGAGAGAGAGAGAAAGATGAGAACAGTAAGAGACGAAATAATGATCGAAGAAGGAAATTATACATATGTATTATACGTATGTACATCCTGGAAGAAGATTGTTGGTACTCACGAGGCACACGATCAACGAGGATCAGGCTCTCGGTTAGGAGACGTCGACTCCCGGATCGTCGACCGACGAGCATCCTACACACCGATTCCCCTGTTCCGCGAGTCCTGGCGTCGAGGACCCGGATGATCCTCCCGTTGTCACTCCCGGCAACACCCACTTTCTCCTCTGGCCTCGTAACCTCGAGGGCCACTTTTCCTTCTCTCCCTCGCCGCCGTCGTCGAACGAGGCGCAGCACTATTCTGACAGCACCACCACTACCACCACCACCATCACCACCACCACCACCACCACCGCGATACGATTCTCGACTATGAACGACTACGGGCACTACCACGATAGGAAAACCGCCACCACCACCACCACCGCTGCCACCGCCGCCACCACCGCCACGGCCACCACTACCACTGCCACTCGCCACCACGAGTAGCACAGGCACAGCAGCAGCTCGTCGTCGTACCGCCTCGATACTGGCGGATCAGTTAACAAACTGGCGACCAGTTACGCGAGATTTCGCCCTCCCTTCCCCCCCATCTCAAAGAGATTTCGTCCACGATCGCGAGTCTCGTCAGAAACGATCTGTCCAGCCACTGACGATCGTGGCGTTGCCGAGTATCGCCCCTTCGTCGGTCACTATTCGCGTTGACACACGACGCGTGACCATCGACGAAGAACCCTCTGAACGCGAGCCACACGCGGCGACCTGCGAGCATAGGATGAGCTCCGTAGCTCGCTGCGGGAACGCCACCGTGCGAGCTGACCTATCTACGCGCCTGTCTGCTCTCCCAACTCTTCCGAGCCGCGAATGTGAATCCCTTCACGTCCCAATCGTGCCCGCCTTCTGGCCAGTCACGGCACAAGTGTATACGCGATCGTGACACACGCGTGACACGTCCTAGCATGCGCCCTTCTACGCGCGCCTCGTATCGCACGCGCCCGAATCCGGCCGAGTTCGCCTCGAGCGCACCCGGTGTCGCTGCTTTCCATTGCCGCGTCTAGGGAGTTTTCTCTCTTCGAAAACCACTCTTTCAAATTCGAATTTTCGCGAAAGTGGGAAAACTCGTAGCGATCCTCGCGAGTTATTCTTTCGTTCGATTTATAAGACGCACTTTCCGTCAACGTGTAACGCTGCCAGCGGATCGTTTCGAATTTAGCGCCAAGACTCAGGCTTCGGCACGTTCTAGGGAATTTTTTTACATAGCGCACGATACTGACCTGAGAGCATCGTACGGACGCGTTTCTTTTTCTTCTCCGTTTTTTTTTTTACTTCCAAAATTCGCTTGGACGAACGACCGACGACCATAAAAAGCTTCGACGACGTTCGTGTTCGCGTCTGTTAAAGTAAAGAGTGAATTTGAAAATAATCGCGGTGGCTGCGATTCAACTCGGTTGATAATGCAGTTGGCAGTTGTGACTACCGTTTAATTAATGCCCAAAGCTATGGGATGACGTACGATTTGTCCTTCGTGTGGTGGCTTTTCGTTCGAGGCTAGATCCCGCTGTATGCTCTCGTCAGGAGGATCGTAACCACAGTGGCTAGGCATAGTTCGCGTGGAGCAGTATGATGGCACGGTAACAATGACAGAAAGTTCGTTTCTCATTGACGAATACGGTACTAAATCTAATATGTGGAGCGGTTTCCGCAGCAAGGGCTTCCTCATGTTGTTCCTGATTTACGTGATTGTGTTTCAATGTTTCATATGTGAGTGTTTGTTTGCCCTTGTACCATACGTCTCTCCATCTTCTGTGCATCGTAGAACTTCACGGATGTAAAAACGCGTGACACACGAGCCTGGCATGCCGTGTGCCACCATTTTGTACGCATGCTTCCCGCGATATTCAAATAAATTACACACGACAGCATTCCACGATTAAATTTTTATGCATTTTTAAATTTCCATGGATACAATTAACATAAAAGGAAAAAAGTTTTGAGTAATAAATACACACTTTTGGATATTTTATATATTTTCACGCGAAATCTCTCATAAATGCATGAAAAAGAAATCCGCAGTCTACCTGTATTGTATGGTTACGCTCGTAATTAATTTTTACTAATCTCCATTAATTCCCCCGTTTCAAGATTACAAAGACTATCAAGAGCGCTACAAGTGGCAAGAGTTGAGGAGCGAGTTGGAATCGCTGGTGAGCGAGGAACGAGACTTGTACGGATTGGTAAACAGCATCGTCAAGAGGCTAGAGGCGCACAACCTGTTTAACAAAGAGAGGCGAGAGTCAGCCGTGAAGCCCACTATATATGCCATCACCCCTACGTTCGCTAGGCCTGTCCAGAAAGCCGAGCTGACTCGTTTGTCGCAAACGTTCCTCCATGTACCAAACTTCCACTGGATCGTCGTCGAGGACGCGGCAACAAAGACCACGCTGGTCACGCGATTCTTGGAGGAGAGTGGTTTGATTTACACCCATTTGGCCGCGGTGACCCCGCCTAATTACAAGCTGGGCCGAAACGACCCGAATTGGAAGAAGCCGCGTGGCGTCGAGCAACGAAACGCGGCGTTACGCTGGCTTCGGGAGAATCTCAGACCGACCGACAGAGGCGTCGTGTTTTTCGCCGACGACGACAATACTTATTCGATCAAATTATTCCACGAGGTAAGGGGAACATTAACGTTAAGCGACCGGTTCAGTCACGAGATCGTTATGTGTAATCTGTCCACCACAGATGGAGAAGATACAGAGGGTGGGCGTGTGGCCGGTGGGCCTAGTCGGCGGCTTGATGGTGGAAAAACCGATATGTGATAACAATACGAGCAAAGTGATCGGTTTCAACGCTGCCTGGAAGCCGGATCGCCCGTTCCCCTTGGATATGGCAGGTTTCGCGATCAACCTGCGACTGTTACTGGAGAACAAGGACGCCGTGTTTTCGTACGAAGTTCAGGGCGGTTATCAAGAGAGCGAGATACTGTCGCAAATTGTCACTAGAAACGAACTGGAACCGTTAGCCGATTTCTGCACCAAGGTATTCCTTGATTTTACATTTTATTCCTTTTTGTATTTTAAATAAATAATTATTAATTATGCTTATATGTAGGTGTACGTATGGCACACTCGGACAGAGCCACCGCAATTAAACGTGGAACAGCTGTTGATCAAGAAAGGTAAACGCTCGAACGTAGGTATCGAGGTGTGATCAAAATGATATTAGACAAGTATACGTCCGTATATTTTTCAATTACCGAGGAATCTTGCATCGAGTTAGATGTGTACGACATTATTATTAAGTTTGCGAGCAAAAGATACGTAGTATATTACATTTTCGAACACGAAAGAGTGAATGAATTTGATACAAGCTTTTCGTCGTTCGTATTGGGTCATGTACTTTGTAAATTTGAAAACGATGCGGTGCCATAAAGCGGATAGCCGCTAGCTGCGTACTCGATAAGGCGAAGGTAGATTTTACATGAAGTATGCCGATAGTATGCACAATGACGCGGTTTGCTTGAATTACATACTATTGTTAAGCAATTCTTTTACGAGTTTTACGAATCGTTCGCTTTTTATATTCTCGAAGGTAATGCTGTTTGATGGAATAAAGACTTTCGTGTAAAAGAAAAAGAAAAAAAAGATAACGAAACGATAGTGCAGACGTAAATCATTTGACCTTGAAAATGTTCTTTATCCTTTATTAGTCGAGTACGTTTCCTTAACGCGTACAGAAAAAGCATACATAAAAAATATGCCTTACACCTACGAACTTTAATAATGTTTTTTTTTTTTTTCTTTTAATAATAATATTCTTTAAATTGGAAGATGCGCAGTAATACTTTTTGTGGGAAGCTATTTGGGCTACGGATTTTGGCAACGAATATAAAATAGCTAGATAAATGTGTCTTCTTCCCCTAATTGAATCTCGATTCGGTTAGGGTTCGAAAATACTGCGTGACGATCACTATGAACAATCCGCCATATTCTTTTTTTTTTTTTCCTCTTTTCTTTTCCCATATATATATATATATATTTCTCGTATGTAGTATGTACTCGTTGACTTATAAGCTAATAAGTACTATATATTTGGCAAAACTCTGTGTTTACGGTACGTAAAAAAGCTACCTGCGCGGAAGGTATGTTCGCAGACAACGATGTCCATTCGAAATCTCCTTCTCTTTGGATAGAGGTTGCGATTGTTTTAAAGAAATATACACACGTGCGAATTTGTCACTTGCGGTTTACTTTCACCACTACTTCTTTTCTTCCCTTTCCATTCCCTTTTCCCTTTTTGCGAACACACCTTCCGACGTTCTAAACTTATCGAACCCCCTCCTAAACTTATTCCGAATATTTTCTTAAAGATTAGGAAACGTTTACAGGCATTTACAAAAACTTATCACATTTTAACTGCATTTTTCTTGAAAAGCCACCTTACACATTAGGACAAAACTGATATTATTTGACCATTGTCGAATATAATATGTATTTATATAATATGGCAGCTTTCGATTGTTCTTTTTCATTTCTGAAGGAAAAAAGATTTGGATCTCTTTTACAAATGGCAAGTATTACAATTCAAAGCGAGGAAACGAAAGTTTGTTTACGAAGAATATCGAAGATTTCGCTGCTTCGATCAAGCTGTGCACACACGGTAGAGAGACTTAATTGTCGAAAGATAAGAATTTGGAACTTATTAAAACGCCATCATCACGGTCGACATGTCGAGTCACAACTCCTTTCGGAAACATTTCTCTCAATTTTCGTATTTTACAGTTTTATGTTTTCTTTCTTTCTTTTTTTTTTTTATATACTGTTCTCTAACTGCATCGATGATCCGATCGTGACGATACACAATCCTATCATCGATTAGAATTTCATCGCAAAAGCTGCCCAGTTCTCGGTTAGATTACTTTCTTACATACAAGGTAACTATATATGTTTAGGATACACAAAGTACTAGTAATAATAAAAAAGAAAAAAAGGAAAAGAATTAAACAAAATGACAGAGATACCAGGGCTGCTCTTGCGCGCGACGCCTCGGCGACGTAATCTTTACATTGTAAAATGTACACGGTAAAAATTATCGCGATAAATTAGGTCGCGGATAAAAAGGAAAGAGTCGTTTCGCGCGAGAGGTGCTCACCTTGAAGTAGAAAACGCAACTAGGTATGTATTAATCGCGAATAAACATCAATCATGTTGATCGACACGGCAAGAATAATATCGTCGTACTCAAGACGCTGAGCGGCAGAAGTATTTCTGTAAAAATTTTTTGTTCATGTCTAGAGGAAATACGTAGCGATAACTCTTGAGTGAGTGAGTGAGTGAGTGAGTGAGTGAGTGAGTGTGAGAGAGAGAGAGAGAGAGAGAGAGAGAGAGAGAGAGAGAGAGGGACCAAAGTTAAATCATTTGTTAAAGTTAAAATCATTTGTTAACCCAAGTTGCTTGGTCGTCACTGATCAACCGGTATGATTCGCTTTCGGTATGAGGTCACGCGTTTTAAAGGAATCAGTCTTTGAAATAAAGTCATGTAAATCGACAATTCGTCGTTTGGAATCGTGCCGAATATAATAATAATAATTAAAAAAAAAAAAAAAACGCACTCGTCTGTGTGTGGACCACGCAATGCGACTTTTAATCGGAAAACGGTACGGGAATGAAACTTGTCGAGGGAATATCTTAACTTCTAAAAGTATATACACAGATCGTAGGTTCTCATGAAATGGCGAGAACCTCGCTGAAAGAGAGAGAGAGAGAGAGAGAGAGAGAGAAGTAGTAGTAATAGTAATCTATTCTCATCGTTTCTACTTCGTTCGCGTTACTTTAGCTAATTGTCGAACAACGCTAACGTAGAAGAAACGACAAACGGAATAGAAGAACCTATTTGTTTTTTTTTTCTTTTTTTTTTTCCTTTTCTTTCTTTTTAGTTGCGTGCTGTGCACATGATAACACAGTGCTACCCAGCGTACTAGACTGCGATTATCTAAAGTAAATGGTGCCTCGAAGCAACGATCGCTAATTATCAAACTTCTACCAATTTCGCGATTAATTTTGTACATTCCTTCCTTCTCGTGCAAGCGATCTATCTAAAAATCCTCCTTCTTGGAGTATTCGCTAAGTTACGTCGATATATCGATAGTTTCCTCTTACCCAGAATCACGATCTTCGATCACAACGCGTTTCGTATTCGTTTCACGCCGTTGTTACGTTACAATTTCTCGTACGCTTCGATGATTACATTTTGGCGAGAAAGGGGAGAGGTGGAGTAGTAGAGTGAGGTTTATTTCTCTTATACATATACAAGAACTACCGGGGACTGATGAAAGATCGTGCAGGCAGGCTTATACAAATAAATGCTACGGCGAATCGTCGAAGTTCGCGTCGATCGTTGAAGATCCCGCGCGAACGAACCAAACACGGACGCGAGAGTTTTCATTCGATCGCGGCGAGATGGCGCGTCGTGGATACCTTCGGAGGACCTCGAACGCGTCTCTCAAGGTCACGTCGCGTCCCATGTTCCTTCCCGCGCGCGTAACTCGAGGTAGAGTCGCGGCAGTCGTTTCCTGAAAATTCGAATTCGGTCAAGGGTGAAGAGATTCTTGGCGAACCGCGCGGCTCTTCGTTCTTGCGTGTTTCCTTTCCTTTTCTTTTTCTTTTTCTTTTTTCGTATCGTTCGAGAACACATCGGCCGGAAGTACGCGCGTGTTACCACGAGTGAATTACAATCTAGTACGCCGGAAGAATATCTAGACAGCTGAATCCTTGCCGACGAAACCGGTCTTCGAGACGGATCTCTTCCCGTCGAACGTGATGGATGTTTCACGGCGGAGGCCCGAGTCGATGATCGGCGTGATCTTCTTCTCTTCCTTCAGCGGCTCCTTCTCGTCTCTAGAATGTTCCAATAGAAAACACCACCGGTTATTAATGGGCGAGGGATTTCGATGGAAAAGCGAATTCTTATTACGGTTACTCTCTAGTACTGGGCAATAAAAGAGCATGTCGAGAATGCGGCGCGTTGGTGCAACATCGAACAATACGCATAATGCATGCCATCGCTCGTTTTTTAGTATCGTGTGTACTTGCTGTTGATCGTGACGTCGTGATCCACGATTCTTCGTTCGTATGATGTGTATGACATGATGAAACACGCGTGGGACAAATGCACACGTGGCCGAAACGGAAGAATTCATTTGCACGATGGAAAAATATTCGCGTGGAAGGGTGAGTAAGTTGTCTAAATGTTGGTACAATGTTTCGACATCTATTTACGAGTGAAAAATTCAATCTCCGACCGCCGGTGATTAATCTTCGTTTTTTTTTTTTTCTTTCTTTCTTTTTTCTTTTTCACGGAGGCAATGAAACTGAATTACCTATTTTCACGAATCCCACGGTCGAGTGGAACAGGGTAAATTAGAGCGAGAATGGTGGTGATTGTGCTACGTGGTTAACGAGCAATTAATATCACTTCAGAGTGTTGATATCTCATGCAGCATAGCCAAAGCACGGGCGAATAATGGCGATAGTTTATGCAGCGCGCATAAAGAGTGATAGAGAGAGAGAGAGGGAGATAGGAGACTGGGAGAGGAAAGAGTGAGGGGACAAGTGTTAAATGAACTGAACATGGTGGATAATGTACAGTGTTCTTTTGTACGAAAAGTGGTTGGCGGCAAAACAAATTGCATTCGAAAGAAGGGCGAAAGATGTAGAAGGGGAGACAAACAAGATCCTTTCATGCTGCAATTCTGCTTCATCGACCATTAATCTCGTTTCAATTGATGCCATTCTTCAATTACTGTGTGTCTGACGTTTCCAGGATGTTTACCAGCATCGTGGAGCCGAGAAGTGAGAGAAAGAGAGAGAGAGAGAGAGAGAGAGAGAGAGAGAGAAAATAAAAAAACAAAAGTAGGAAGAAAAAGAAAATCATGCAATGTATAGAAAGCCGTGTCAGAGAGCCCCTTCGTGAGAGGCCATGCTTCTTACTGATTTTCACTTATGTTATCTCTCTTACATGGCAGTGTGTTTGACCAATTTAATGGTATTTTTTCCACTACCCGAGTCTTGGATGGCCGTGACCCCGGCGACATTGGCCATTTTTTGGTCGCAATACGGCAATGGAAACCGCCAACCGTAAAGACTACCGGTAAAGAAAAAAAAAGAAGACAGATGCGAGAGGGTCAAAGTGTCTCCTAAACACGGCGGGCTAGAGCTTTTCCCTAACCATTTTTTTAACCACGAAAAACACTCCACTGTTATTTCTTTGCGGGTCAAATACCTATGGACCTGTACGTGTTTATATTATTAATAATAAGAACGCGACCAAGGACGTGCCCCCGGTTCCGATTTGTCGCGTGTCCATCGAATGCTATCGGGGCTATAAAGGCTCCTCTCCTCTCCTCGATCGTTTAGCTTTTTATTTCGTATCCTCGCTGTGTGTCGTCAAGAACGAAAAGACAATACACCTGGTCGAAAGTGTCTCTGAACAATTTCAATCGATCTCGCGGCAAGAATATGTGTGTTTCGTTACTTGGAGTACAGGCTACAATGATAATTCGCCTCCAACCGGGACCGAGTAATTATTTAGGTGGAAAATGTTACGTCGACGGAGGGAAGTTTGAAACTTCTGGCTGCGAACTCGAATGAAAGAATCTCCGTTCTATTCTCCGGGCCGGAGGAGTTTCTAAGATAGGGACTGCCCGAAATTATTCTTTGGAAACTTCACCGGGCGACTGACTCTATAGCAAATCGGCACCGAAGCTTTCATGAATATTCACGCGAAATCGCGAGTCGTTCGGGCTAAACTAATTTGCACGTTAGTCACGGCTCGGGTCGCGAAAATTCGACGTTTACGATGCGATGCGAAAGAGATTCCCCCTGAGAGGTTCTTTGTATTATAAGTTCGATGGCGAGTGCAATGTTCGATGACACGGTAAATACAGCGCCAAAGACTTGCCAAAGCACAATGTAAAAAATATAATGTATATATATATATATATATATAAAAAATAAAATATATATATATATATATATATATATATATATATATATATATATATATATAATATATATAAGGAGGTCGAGTGAATCGATCTAAATATCGTGAGTATGTTCATCGTTCGTGTACGTGTGGCGTGTATCGAGGGGATTCAATTGGAACGAGCCTCACCTGCCAAGTTTCGTGTCCTCTTCGTCCACTGGCTTCCGGCGGGAACGTTCGCACACGTAGTATATGATTCCTGCGGCAAAAAAATTTCATAGTCAGCCGATCGAAAATTCGATCCGATTTTCAACAGGCTCGATAAGGTCTACCTTTCCAAACTGATTTACGCCGATTAGCCAGATTAGTGGGCGCTAACGTTGCAATTTCGCGCGCTTTCCGGGCAAAATCCGCGTTGCAGGGAGACAAATAATTTCAGATAAATTCGCGTCGCTGCATCGGGCAAATGAACGTTGCCATTTCAGATAAATCCGACCCCCTCCCCCGCAATTTTAGATACGCGAGGACTAGGGCTGCGAGTGCTAATAAATCCGCGCTGCGCGTGCATATAATGTCGCGAACGTGATATCCCGGGATTTACGTCGAAATACGGCGGATAAATTTATGTCGGGGAAATTAGGCGCACGTGCGACGCGATTGTTAGTAAATTCGTTTACAACTTTTGCCAGATAACGCGCCGCAATTGTGTTAATTATAAACTGGCGGCTTCAACCGGCAGCTGTTGACCGCCACGCGCCGCGACACGTTAAAATCACGATTTTATTTTGAATTTCCGTAAAACCCGCGAACTTAATCAAGACGCTCGGATCGCCACAGTCGATGAAAGAAAATGTTTCTCACCTGTCTTGTGCGCGCAACAGCAGACCACGTCGATCACGATAATAATAATGAACAGTACCGCGATCACGATACCGATTATGGCTGCGCTCGATATCAGAGGCCCCTGATGATGAACCACGGTCGTGTCTATACCTATTGAAGGACAAGAATGAATCACATGTCAGACAGATGTTCAGAAGAAAAAAAAAAAAAAAAAAAAAAAAAAAGAAAACACGCGCTGGTTTGTTTGCAATCCGTTAGTGCACAAGCATTACTCAACGATGTTTGGTGATGATGTAAAAGAAGAAAATCATTTGCAGTTAAAGTGTGTAATATTTCATTCCTCGCTGATGGCGATTTCGAAAGTTTCTTGCCACGCAGAAGATATTGATTACCTATAGGGTGCGGCCAGAAATCATTTCCTATCAAAATAAATCCGCAATTCTTTTTTATATCGAGAGGAATAGTTTTTAAAAAGTCACGTGTGAACTTGAATTTAATTTAAAATTAATAAAATTAGGTTTTTTTCTTATATTTTGTGTTTTATTAAAAAAAAAAAAAATAAATAAATAAATGGGAAGAAACTTTTGGCTCATGCTCAAGCGTATGCACGCGAATTCTTCGTTTGGCACGACACGAATATATATTTTCTAGTTTCGCGATCTTTAAGAGAAGATGTTCTCAGACAAGAAATCTCGATTAAAGCATCGAATTAAGGGGCGAGAACTTCTCGCGCGTTTGAGAAATCCTGCATGGCAAGAAACCTCCCGAACTTTGCTTCCATCCCGACAAGAAACTCTCTCCGTAACTCGCGTCCCTCGAAATCGAAATATTGACGAGTAATTCGAAGCGATAGAGGTTTACATGGTCTACCGTCCGGGGGGCGCATCACCAAACACGTCGCGCCAACGATTAAATTTTAGTCTCCTGAAAAGAAACAAGATCGGCGCGGGGTTCTCGGGGATTGGAAGTGCCAAAAATCCGTCTTCATCAAAGCGTAGACACGTAAGGGAAGAACCAAGGGAGAAACTAAACGCGCACACCAAAACCAAACCAAAGCGAGCCAACGTATCAACGTACAGTATATAGTGTGTATACCAATGAAACAATGAACATGATGATATCGGTCGTCGAAAGAAGCGGTGAGAAGAAGCTTGTTCAAAGAGAAAAAGAAAAAA
>NW_025110592.1:0-58669 GCF_011392965.1 Frieseomelitta varia | reverse complement strand
AAACGTACTCAATTTCGAAATTTTCAATGTAATTTAATTTCTATCGCGGACAGTATAAAACACAATATTTGTGCAAAACTTGTACAGAGATTTCAAGAAGATTCGAACGAGATTCGTCAATATTAATGTAATAAGCTGTGTTTCTTTCAACAGTTGTTGTTGCACAGCTTTCAACATCCTTCCAAATATTTCATTTCTAACACCACAATGTACAAAAATTACAAGATTCTCGATCACACTAAACGTACTCAGTTTCGAAATTTTCAATGTAATTTAATTTCTATCGCGGACAGTATAAAACACAATATTTGTGCAAAACTTATACAGAGATTTCAAGAAGATTCCAACGAGATTCGTCTATTTTAGAATAAGCTGTGTTCCTTCCAACAGTTGTTGCACAGCTTTCAACATCCTTCCAAATATTTCATTGTTAACATCACAATGTACAAAAATTACAAGATTCTCAATCACACTAAACGTACTCAATTTCGAAATTTTCAATGTAATTTAATTTCTATCGCGGACAATATAAAATACAATATCTGTGCAAAACTTCTACAAAGATTTCAAAAAGATTCGAACGAGATTCGTCAATATTAATATAATAAGCTGTGTTCCTTTCAACAGTTGTTGTTGCACAACTTTCAACATCTTTCCAAATATTTCATTTCTAACATCACAATGTACAAAAATTACAAGATTCTCAATCACACTAAACGTATTCAATTTCGAAATTTTTAATGTAATTTAATTTCTATCGCGGACAATATAAAATACAATATCTGTGCAAAACTTCTACAAAGATTTCAAAAAGATTCGAACAAGATTCGTCAATATTAATATAATAAGCTGTGTTCCTTTCAACAGTTGTTGTTGCACAGCTTTCAAATCCTCGCGACGATTTTTCAATTCGACTATATCGAGCGTTTCGTCGTCGCGCTAATTGCAATCAAAGAGGGTTCAATAACGCGCAACCCCCGGCGCGTATCGAACGATTCCGACGCCGTTAGGTAGAAAATCCATTTCGTCTCTGTATTTTGTTATCGCGGCTATTGTAATGGATTTTCGAATAGAATTAGAGTCATTATCGCGCGGAGTATCTAATTAATCGGTAATTTCGGCGGACAAAGCCGTGAGAGCGATATATACATATTTATCATCCGCCGCCGGTTTATTTTATCTCGTCGAGGATTTCTTTTCACAATTCGAAATTCATCGTTCTAACACGATCGTCGCGGAATAATTCATTAAACGCTGATTAAACCGAACACTGCGCAGCTAATGGAACTCGTTTCGCCTCTATTTTGCTATCGATTTTCTTTATACGGGGGGAGACTGCCGAATTAATTTCCCCTCTCCTACGTGATACGTTTCGACATAGAGGAGCAGAGAACAAATCGATCGGCGAATCAACACCGGCTACCTACGTTATTATCGATATTTTCTACTACGATATTTTCTACTCGCAACGGAGGATTTTTGCGTTTTCTCGGCCGTTTTTAGATTTTAACCAGGTGTAAATCGGCGTTGATCAGCACAGCAGCAAGTAAAACAAATGTGAAAGTGAAGAACAGACTGCCGCATCAGTACGAGAAAAAATTCGACGTGCTTTTTTGAAGAGTGATTTGATTTTCGACTTATTTTCTGAGGCGTCAGACTTTCGAGCTCTCGATGGTTTGGCTTAGGGTTTCGAAAATTTGAAAATCCTCGAGGTTTCAAGCCTTCAAAGCCTCTGAATTTGATTTCGAATTACGAAATCTTCGAGCTTTCAAATTTCGCAAGTTTTAAAGATCGAGTTCTCAAATTTCTGCACAATTCGCGATACTTCGAATTGCCAAATTCCCAAAATTCAGCGGTTCTCGGCTACTCAAGTTTCTAAATTTTCAAAGTTTCTCCCTGCTGTCCCTCGAGTCACCAAATTATTTTCAGCTTTTCAAATTTCCAAATCCTCGAGTTGTCGAGCCTCCAAATTTCCAAGTTCTCACATTTTCGTCTCTTCAAATAATTCGTCAGTTTCCGAACAATCGAAATCTTCGGCTTTCCAAATTTCCAAATCTTCAACCCCAATTTTCCCCTTTCTCGGATATACCAATTTTTTTCGCGTGAATTTTCTCGTCAGACCATTTCAACCCTTATTCCTTACGAATCGCCCTCAATCAACCAAAGTGACCAGTTGAAAAAAGAGAGACACAGAGAGGAACACTCCTCTCCGCGTTGAAATGTCATCGTTCGCTGTTTGTTTCATTACAACGCCACATTTTTTTGCAAGACCGAAAATAATAATAATTCGAGCACACGCTGGGGGAAGAAACTCGTTTCCCCGTGGCTCCCTTGGTTCTCGTTCCTTTTTGTGTGCCGTCGTTCATCGTCACTCGTGTGGGTGAAAGGAGCCAGAGCACGGAGAGCCGAGCACGATTTTGTCGCGTCGAAAGTCTGATGACGAGCGTTAAATAGTTCAGCGAGCAACCATACTGCTCGCCGGTGGCGGCTGGAACGTTCAACGGTGTCTGATCGTGTTCTTGGAAGCTGGTGATTCTCGTTCACGCAGAGAAATTACGCTCGTCAATTTTCACCAGTTCGGTAAAATGGAAAAACTGATCTTCAATATATCACCTTCCATCATTATATTTTTCTCGATGTGGTTTATACTATAGGTCGTTTTTTTTTTTTTTTCGAATTTAAATTTTCTCCACTCCAAAATCACCCTCGTTTTGCAAAAAGGGAATAGGAAGTTTTATATTATAGATTAAAACTGTGCGAAAACGACATTACTTATGAGTACCATTGAGTGAAGAGAAGATTTGGAATTTATTCATTTCGAGAGATTCCCTCCATTTCATCTATTCTGTTCCTTCACAGAATTCCCAAATTTTTCCAAAACCACTCTTAAACGTGACAGAGTGAAAATTCACGTGAGAATCAATTCACACCATACAATTTCAATCCTAATTCCTAACGCACAATCGCGATTACGCAGTTTCGTATCATTTTACAAAAACGTTCTTGGAGCTCTGAACGATATAAAAAAAAAAAAAAAAAAAAAAGAAAAAAAAGAGAAAGAGAAATTAAAAGAAACAAAAGAAACGAAGAAGAAAAACAAAACGGAACGAACAAAAATGAACAAACAGAGTAGCTGAGTGCACCAGAGATACCAAAACGTGTGATGACAAGCGCGAAAACATAGCGAAACTCAAGAAGTGACAAAAGGGGTGGCCAGTGAAGCCAGCCCGTACCCCTTCTGCCGGACGCAGAGACAGATGAGTGCTGAGAGAAAGCTCAAGGAAGGGGGAAGAAAGCTTCATTCGCTACCTTTCTCTCCCGATGTTAGTTTCTACGCGTCACTAATCTAAATGTGCTACACCTCCACACACAGAAAGCTCTTTTAATATATATATATATATGTATATAATATATAATTTCTTTTTTTCCACTGAGTGCCTCTTACTCTCTCGCGCGCTCTCGCTCTCTCTCTCTCTCTCTCTCTCTCTCTCGCTCGCTCGCTCACGCTCGCTTTCTTGGCTTCAAAAAAGTCAACAGAGAGGGACTACTACGATATATATGTATACTTAGCAGATGATACACATTACGCCCGTCGCTCGAGACTCTTCTGATGTGTGCTTCAGCATATTTACCCGTTTTCTCTTTCGGCGCGTGTCGCATCCCATCGTGTACTATTCTCTTTCTCTCTTTCTCGTCCTCTTTTTTTCTTTTTTTTTTTTTTAATCTCTTTCTCGGTTTTCGATGAAAACAGGTGAGTGAGCGGGAAATGAACGAGACGGTCAGGAAAGAAACCATCACAAATTGCTCTCGGCCTTTTTCTCTTTCTCTCTCATTCTCATCGGGCCTTAACTCCTCGATGCCTATCGCATTCTGATCACCAGAAGTGGACGACTCGATTCGGTCTACGATGCATCGTCTCTTGGAGACTGTTCGATAGACACTGATGAATGAATAAGGCCGTTCATACGAACGCTTCCGGCCCATCGATCGGGTTCCTCGAACAGGCTGCGTTCCCTTCTTCGTTGGTCTTCTTCGCCGGTTTTGTCCTTCGTGTTTGCCAACACGTTTCCTTTGGCGTTTACTCCGACCAATCCTTTGTCGGATCGGTTGCTCGATTGTTCAACACGTGAAACGTACCCTTCTAATTCTTTCACTTCGATCCTCCGCCGGAGGAGTGGACGAACAAATAAAAATTCGATTGAATCGCGAATGTCGGACGAAGTTCTAGCCGTAATTTCGTTTATGAGAATCGCATCGGTTCCCGATTGTCGACGCACGCAGCTCATTAAAGAAGTAGTACGTTTCCTTCAGACTATTCTTTTTCCTTATCCATTCTCGTTGTTCTCCTTTCTTACGAACGAACGAAGCTTCCGTCCGCAATCCTCTTTGCAGCGAAAGAGAGAGAAACAAACAAAAAAGAATAGAAGAAACATATTCCCTGCAATCGTCCGCCGGAATTTAATTTCGTAATTTCCTACGTTCGTTATCCCCCTTTGTTCTCTGAAAAAATGCAAAAAAGTTCGCCCGTAACGATCCTCGATTAGACGAAGACCGATTATTTGTAACAGAAGAAAGATCGAACGATCAAGAGGTTGCATCGAGGGGTTAAGACCAATCGTTGCGGCGACACAGTCCATTTCGTCTTCTGATTCACGACTTGTCTTTTTTTTATCTTTTTCGCTTATGTTCTTTTTCGATTCTCGTTCTCGTTCAAAAAAAAAAAAAAAAAAAAAAAAAAAAAAAAGGAGAGAAAAGAGAAGAATGTAATAAACGCAATAGCGTGCAGTTCAATCCATTTAACGATGTAACTGTTCAACAGTAATCGGCCATTTACACAAAAAGCGCGGGAACAATGAGATAAAGTAATTAAACCACGCCCAGTTCGATTCAATTAACTCGGAAAGCCGAATAACCGAATGAAACGAATAATCCTCGGCCGCAATTACACACCCTGCCTAACAAAATAATCCCCCCACACCCCGCGAAACGAAATAGAAATAGACATAATTTGTAAACGTTATCTCGTCCAATTTGCGTTTAATTATCGTCTAATTAAACATCGCGCCCGATAAAGGTTTCCATCGGCGAACAAAGAAAAATCAACAACGAGAACGCCGAGGGGTGGTTTCCTCCCTTGATAACTTGGGCCTGGACTGTCAACAAACGACGTATACTAATTTTTCGAAATTTATTCGGAAGATCACATTGCTTCAAATATATATTTGTTAATAACGGTGTCGTTGAATTAATTCTTTTTTAATATATTTATTATTAATAATATTAATTATTATTCGATATCAATTGTATCGTTATATTGTGTATATAATTATGTGTATATATATATATGTATGTATTATGTGTTATTATATATATATATATTATCTATTATGTGTTATATTATATATATATATATATATATATATATATATTATGTATTATGTGTTATATTGTATATATATATACAATATATATATATATTATATATTATACGTAATACGGACTAATACTATATTATGTATTATACATAATACGTACTAATATTATATTATGTATTATACATAATACGTACTAATACTATATTATGTATTATACATAATACGTACTAATTAGACTATTAAAGTAACGATATTTATCTACTAATTAGACTATTAACCTCTTGCGCTGGAATGACGTTCGGTCACTCGTTACGGTCCGCAATCAGCTGCCAGCGCAAGTGGTTAAAGTAACGATATTTATAAATTACATTTGCAGAAGTACAAAATTATACATTCGTTTAATGTATCGTGGTTCAATGATTATCAACAAGAGTCACTATATTTCAGTGATAATGAATTGTATAACGTGCTATCTTACTTATCTGGAGTTGTTTGAATATCTCGTGTCAGTTGACCTTTATCACTGATTCTAAAGCACACTAAATGAATTGTATTTGAATTGTACCTGCGCTGGAACGCGAGAAATGACGTTTCTCAAAATTGTTCCGTCATTTTGGTTGGCCGAACGAACCTTTTATTTTCCATCCGAACAAATTTCCGCTCAAACATATTCTGATCATTGCATCAACATTTCATCAATAGAAAAATCTTACGAATGATTCTAAAATAATAAATTAGTCGAGGGAAAATTAATTATTGTTACTTTCTAGTGTCCAATGTGCTCTAGTTATTATGGGAACAAAAGACGAAAAGTCGAACGTGTTATCGCGAATCGTACGGTTTAATTAAACGAGTGATGTTAATTCGTTGCACGATGACTTACGGTTTTATCTGTTTATCCAGACGTTGTCGTAATAATCTCCCGGACAAACAGGATCGTATTGTTTCGTTGAATATATCACGAGTATCACTGGTCAATGATTCATTCAGTTTGGAAGCGAAACGATTTCGCTCGGGATGTATGCGAGCGTGTATGTGTGCATGAGAATATATATGTGAATTTGCTAGTGAATTTTTAACCGGGCGATCTGATATCGCGAGTCGCGATAAATTCTGTTAATAATAGACGAAAATACGAGTCGATCGTGGTGAATTATATATATGGTGAACGGTTTCTCGCTTTTAATCTTCTACGACGACAAGTTTTGCTCGACTAGACGAACAAACGTGAAACTTAATTAATTAAAAGCTTAATTTGATGCTTTTTACATTGAATTCTAAAGTACAGGCAGCGATACGATCGTTTTTATTTCCTCGAAAATAATCTTATTCATTTTATCAAACATTCGAAGAACCAGAACGAAAGATGCAAGATGAGTTTATTTTCTATCAGGATGATTCCAAAGGTTGATAATTCCACTAGACGGCGAGTCTGTCGGATTAATTTCCACGTAATTAATACACGGACGCGCAAAGCGTTTAATTATGTACTCTCGCAACAATTATGTACAGCCATCAACGCGTAAACTGATGTGTTTAATTCAAAATTCAACACGCTCGTGAAACTTCTCGTTTCGTTCTCGTGTCGAACTTGTTAAAAAAAAAAAAAAAAAAAAACAAAAAAAAAAGCAGAGAAAAGTCTACGTCGAAACGAACAGTGATACTCGACAAAAGACTCGATTCAAATGATCCAGGAATTCACAGCTGAATCATTCTTCTTCAACGACGTTATCTTCGACCCGGGTTTGAACCGGCGCGACAAACGATCGATTCAGAAAGCCTCAGAGATCCCATTCGTTCAGAAAAACAAGTCTTTGCGGGGCAGCATTTTTCGTGAAACACGAGAAAATTCGTCTCTCTCTCTTCCGATAAAACAAGACGCCCCAGGGTGGTGCGTTATTGCGGAGGAACTATTGGCGAAGAGGAGGATGGGGGGAGAAGCATTATCGTCTGTGTCACGTGGACGAGCATTGTGCCCTCTCTCGTCTAGACACGCATAAATTTCAAACGGGCCGATGAATTGTTAACGCTGGAAAACCGAGGGAGGCTACCGATCGGCATCGTTTCAGCGACGTAATTTACTGGCTACGTATATCAGCAAATGACGAAAATTAGTCTCCGAGTGCTGACTCTACTGATTTCTACTGACATTTCTGCTTCTGGTCGACTTGCAGGCTGAGATGGAAGTTTGGTTCAATAACTTGAAACAAGGAGGACGATTGTTAATTATTTGGTAGGTCAGAACGGTTTCTGATTTAGTATATTCTCAAACGATTTTTGAAAATATTTATATAAATAAATATGAATTATAAATAAATTATAAAGATATCTGTAATTTAAATTAATTATAAAATAGTATTTATAATTTATCAAAAGATTTTTAAAAATATTTATAATAACTTTTATAATAACTTTTATAAGTTAACATCAAAAGATTTTTAAAAATATTTATAATAACTTTTATAATAACTTTTATAAGTCAACTTAGACAGAAACTTGATTGATTAAAGTGGAAGAAATTTCTAATTTCACGTGATTTTATCTTAATTCAACATCGAGGTCGCAATCATTTTTTCCTATAGGATCTATACAAAAATATAACGCTGTTATACCTAAGGTAATTTCAAAAAAATCAAAATATTTTCTTAAATTAAAGTTTCTATTAATTAAAATTTACTAGCTACGTATATCAGCAAATGACGAAAATTAGTCTCCGAGTGCTGACTCTACTGATTTCTACTGACATTTCTGCTTCTGGTCGACTTGCAGGCTGAGGTGGAAGTTTCGCTCAATAACTTGAAACAAGGAGGACGATTGTTAATTATTTGGTAGGTCAGAACGGTTTCTGATTTAGTATATTCTCAAACGATTTTTGAAAATATTTATATAAATAAATATTAATTATAAAGATATTTGTAATTTAAATTAATTACAAATGAATTGTAAAATAGTATTTATAATTTATTAAAAGATTTTTAAAAATATTTATAATAACTTTTATAAGTCAAACTTAGACAGAAACTTGATTGATTAAGGTGGAAGAAATTTCTAATTTCACGTGATTTTATCTTAATTCAACATCGAGGTCGCAATCATTTTTTCCTATAGGATCTATACAAAAATATAACGCTGTTATACCTAAGGTAATTTCAAAAAAATCAAAATATTTTCTTAAATTAAAGTTTCTATTAATTAAAATTTACTGGCTACGTATATCAGCAAATGACGAAAATTAGTCTCCGAGTGCTGACTCTACTGATTTCTACTGACATTTCTGCTTCTGGTCGACTTGCAGGCTGAGGTGGAAGTTTCGTTCAATAACTTGAAACAAGAAGAACGACTGTTAATTATTTGGTAGGTCAGAACGGTTTCTGATTTAGTATATTCTCAAACGATTTTTGAAAATATTTATATAAATACATATTAATTATAAATAAATTATAAAGATATTTGTAATTTAAATTAATTACAAATGAATTATAAAATAGTATTTATAATTTATTAAAAGATTTTTAAAAATATTTATAATAATTTTTATAAGTCAAACTTAGACAGAGACTTGATTGATTAAAGTGGAAGAAATTTCTAATTTCACGTGATTTTATCTTAATTCAACATCGAGGTCGCAATCATTTTTTCCTATAGTATCTATACAAAAATATAACGCTGTTATACCTAAGGTAATTTAAAAATCAACATATTTTCTTAAATTAAAGTTTCTATTAATTAAAATTTATTAAATTTAATAATTAAATATTAAATTAAATTTTACATTAATTATGAAATTAAATTAACATAAAATTCTACAGGGTCTTACCGTCCCGTAAAAAAGTTTTAACATTTTCGTTAAAATTTTAAATTCATGTAATAAATATGAGACAGTACATATTTCAATAATATATGTGATTTTACGGAGGATACTTTCTCATAACATATAATCACACTTGTAATATATAATCACACTAGTTATTGGCCATGAATATTAAAATCACAGTGTTCGATTATTCCAAGAATGGAAATTTACAATCCGAGGATGGAGATGTACGACTTCATTATTTAAATGATTTCATCATTAACAGATAGATTTATTTGTTTCGCGTTAATTTTGCGTTTAATTTGCCGGCACGGGTTCGTTATTGTTGAAACCTGGAAACAGCGGCGCGTGGTGCCAGCAGGAATGGGCGGAAGGTGGGGAAAAAGTTATCGATCTCTCGCACGCATGCCAGTCACTGTCTACACGCGACCGGGTTCCTGACCAGCCGTTGCAAAAATGAAAAAAAAAAAAAAAAAAGAAAGATCGTATAATAATGTCAAAATAAAATCAAATATACACGCGCCAACATGTTAAATCAGAAGATTAATTAACACGAAGCTCACTTGTTTTAGAACCGTTCGAGTTTCGATAACCGATCAAAATGCAAATATTGCACTCGTCTCTAGATTTTTCATAGTTCCTCTTTTTCGAGGATTGAGTATTAAATAACTTCCTCCTGTTTGTTTTTCGAGGTTATAAAACATTAAATATCGTTCTCTTTCTTTCTTTTCAGAGGATAAAAAAAATATTTCTCTTAATCGTCAGATATTAAATATCTTTATCTTACCGTTCAGAGGATAAAAGTATTTCGTTTCCAAATGTATGTTCTTCGATAAGTAAATATTTTGCTTTCTTTTTGTTGTTGAGAAGGCAGGAATAATTCCGATATATTTTGTAACGTTTTCTTTTCACTTCTTGAAAGATAAATATATATTATATTTATCTTTCCCTCAATAAAACCAACCACTGGAATATTCTCTTTCACTTTTTCAAAAGGCAACGTCTATCTATCGCTTCTGAAAATAATTCGAAGCATCGAGCACTTTCTCTTCGCTCTGCAAAAAAAAAAAAAAGCAAACGCAGACTCTAGCTAGCTGCCCATACCGATAATTCAATAATCTGTTTCATCAAGTTGAGAAAAAAATAAAGAACGAGCACAAATGACCAAGAATAAAAACTACCAACGAGTAAGTTGTTTCAATCTTCTCCGACGAATTGTCTCAAGTTCAAACGAGATGTAAAAAATTCCCCATCGATTCGGTTTCGAACGTCTCTTCGTGAAAGCTGTAAATCCTTTTTCCCGAAAGTAGAAAAATTTCGAGGACCGTACAGCAGGGTTGAAGAAAGAAAGAAAGAAAGAAAGAAAAAGAAAAAAAGAAAAGGAAGACTGAGAGAAAAGCGAAAGAAAGTGAAGCCCGCAGCCTCGGCGCAATTACGATGATCAATGCGTCGCAGCGCGGAAATTGGCAAGGTTCGGAGATGGATTGGCACGGGAGCAAAAAGCTCGTGACCTTGAGGTGCACCAGTGACCTTGAGGCTAACGGGTACGGCTTCCGCATTGCTGTGTGGAATGGTGGGAGGCCGGCGCAGGGCTTTCGACCGGTCTGGCCAATCCTGTACGTGGACCAACTCCTCGCCAATTCCAACTCAAATCGCACGCAATTCACAGGGGCTGTTAGATCGCCCCGAATTCTCAATTCTCTCGATACCTTTTCTTTCCTTTTGCTGCAATTTTCCTGTACGTATGTCGTTCAGAACGATAAATAAATAAAACTGACTGTGTAAAGATCTCGGTGTTTCCTCAAAATGGAAACACATTTTGTAAAAAGTAAGGCGTCAGTGAGGGAAATATTCGAGTATTCAGAGTAAGTTAAAGTGAGACAGAAATTTAGCATAATTTGAATCGTAATCGATAAACTTTGGTGAACCAGAAATTGCAATTGAGATACCGAGGAAATATGCAAAAAATGCAGAAAAATCCATAGACTATATATGAAAGTATATAAATTTTTACATTCTAACAAATTTGAATCGTAATCGATAAAATCCACAAATTGCAATTGAGAAACCGAGGAAATATGCAAACATGCACAAAAATCCGTAGACTATATATGAAAGTATATAAATTTTTACATTCTAACAAATTTGAATCGTAATCGATAAACTTTGGAATTGCAATTGCGGTATCCACAAATTGCAATTGAGAAACCGAGGAAATATGCAAACATGCACAAAAATCCGTAGACTATATATGAAAGTATATAAATTTTTACATTCTAACAAATTTGAATCGTAATCGATAAACTTTGGAATTGCAATTGCGGTATCCACAAATTGCAATTGAGAAACCGAGGAAATATGCAAACATGCACAAAAATCCGTAGACTATATATGAAAGTATATAAATTTTTACATTCTAATAAATTTGAATCGTAATCGATAAACTTTGGAATTGTAATTGCGGTATCCACAAATTGCAATCGAGAAACCGAGGAAATATGCAAAAATGCACAAAAATCCATAGACTACATATGAAAGTGTATAAAATTTTACAAATTTCTGTTTGGGTCCGACTTTTTTTAGAAAAACTCTAAAATGCAGAAAAATTCACGGTTCAGGTGTATCCCTCTCATTTGGACTACATAGTTTGTACTAAAATTGCAAAATTAATATGAAAATTAAGAAAAGTTAAATTACAAGTTAGTTATTAGGTACTTTTAGGTACTTTAGATATTGTGTACTATTCTTCATGAATATATAAAAATTCTTCCCTGTGTAATTATCGTTCAATCAAAGAATTATATTCGATGAAACAAAACAAATGGTCACTGTAATTGGTAACTCGCAATTTTTCATGGAAATATTATACATTTTCTGGGGTGAATTTTTTTAGAGTCTGTATTACGTAGTTGTTCGTGCATACGTGATCTCGATTATGCTATGGTGCAGGTCCTATAGTATAAGCATCGGTGGTTCTAGTGTTAATAAATGGTATAGCTAGTTATACCTTTGCTATAAAAAAAACGTCTCAGCGGTCGTTAACCTTTAAACGCCTGACCGAATTCAAATCTACCCGTTGCTCTGAGTGGTATTCGAATTTATTTATAAAAAGAGAAAAATATTTAAATTAAACAATAAGACAGTTCCGGACATTTTGCTCTACTTTCTCAATTGTAGTTTGGAAATCAGCCAAACAAATATTTTAGAGAAAGAGTGACCAGAAAGTGATAAAAATGGCAAACAACGTGTGAAAAGAAGAATGAATGGTCAATTATTAAAATCGACATATTGTATTAATTTAAAAAAAAACATTGAATCCTTTCACTCTAAAATTCTCCTCTTCGTAAAAAAAAAAAAAAAAAAAACACACACAGAGAACATGATCGTAACCGCAACAAATGAAAGAGAAAAATAAAATAAAGAGAGATAAAGAGGAAAACTGAAAACTATAACACAAATAGTATACTGCAATAAAATAATATGGTTGTTAAAAGTAAAAACTACAATACTAATAGTATGTTATAATAAAACTATAATAAAATAATATAAGTTGTTAAAATAAATAAATAATAATATTATTAAAATTATAAACGACGATAACAAGAATATTATTGTTATTATTAAAAAAAATTGTAATGGAAACAGTAAAATAGTAGCTAGCATGGCTTTCGTCGCAAAGAAACGCGGTATGATCGGTGACCCGCCAGAAAGATCGCAACAGTCCGATAGACGACGATAGGAAGTGGGAAGATTCGATCCTGCGTACAAGAAACCGGCAGATTCGTGTTTGCGTTAGGCGTTTCTTGCTGCTTCGAAGCGGTGAAACGGTTCTTTCAGAGATGCGCTGACCTGTTATAATCTTGCAATCAATGGCGTGGTGTTTTTAGAGAATCGTTCTCCGCGGTCGTTACAACTTTTTCCACTGGTTCTGAACAACCTGGACAGGAGAGAGACAGAGAAAGAGAGAGAGAGAGAGAACGTCGCAACACGTAACCTTGCCACATAATCCTCGTCACCGATAAAATATTCAACTTCATCGAGGTCACGCTCCTTCTCCCCCTTTTCGTTCATTTCCCCTTCGATTTACTCGATTTACTCGCGATTTTGGTTGGCGAAATTGACACTGCTGAGCACGATTAGATGTGACATTTATTTACATTTTTACAAGTTTGTCAAATTTTCACATTTACACGTTGTATTTTTATGTTACACTGCATTATGTTTTTTTTTTTATAGTATTTTACGTTCTTTCAGTATCGTAACATTTTTATATTCATATTATTAATTATATTATATATAATTAATATAATATCATTTAATTTATATTATTTTTATATTTAAAAGAGAATCGTCCCGAAAAATCAGGGAATCAGAGTTAACCGATTTCAAAATCGAACAAAACACAAGTTGAACACTGGAGCAACCATTGAACGATCGAAACAACGGACGAGAAAATTCGCGGAGTATAATTCACCGGTATTTTTCTCCCACCTACGACAATATTCACGGGAATTTGAACGAAACTGACGTCTGTTTGTTTTATCTTGAGCTCAGGTTTGAAGAATGAAAAGCTGCTACCGTGCAACGGTGATTGATTTAGGTTGTTTGAACATGTTTGTGCTACGATATTGGTAGAAGATAGAACTCTGCCAGTTGAGGAATCCGTAGATCGACTAATAATAAGATCCTGACTAAGCCACGTGGAAATTTGGTTACGGTACGATGATCGGGAATTTTTAAAATTCAGGGCTTTTAAATGCACTCAGTGAGAGCATTTCAAACACAGTGTACAAGCTTCTCCTGCATACGCACGCTGTATCTGTGTTATAAAAAGCAGAAACTCTATTATAGAAAACAGACTATACACACACTGTATCTGTGTTGCAGAAACAACCGAATCACGAATCTTTTTACATACGTTGATCCTACACAAAGTATAGTTATTCATCACATTGTACATAGTGTCATTTACCAAATTTTCCGTGTATCACAAAAATATCTCTTCTTTTTCATTTTTTTTTTTTTTTTTGTTTTGTTTTACTGTTATTAAAATTATTCTGGAACTATTGCACTGCAAAATTATTATAGATTGCTGTGAAACTAAAAAGGAATTTGCAACTAAAAAAGAATTACGCGAAATCGAATCAATTTCGTATTGTCAAATTTATTAAACCCATCCTCAAAATTATCGTAATTATAGTTACATCTGCTAGGTAAGATCAAATGCAAAAATTTCTCTCTGTGAAATTCATTCGAACGAAATGAATCTCCGATGACGCTTAAGATTCCCACTTGATTAACTTTTTCCTACGCGTGCTTCCGCGTGCGATGACAACCGTAGAGGAGAACTTTCCTGGAGAACGTCCAGCGGTGTCACGGTGATTCTCGTTCGCGATTCACTTTTCCGCCGGCGACAACAAAACCTGACTCGTCCACGCGATCTGGACTGGCACACATTTTCTTCCCACCATGGGGGAAACAGGCGGAAAGCCCACTTTCTTCCTGAATCATTCTATTCTACGAGCACGGAGCAACAATTAGACTAGTTCATCAACCGTTTCATTCCTGATATCGATCGACAAGAGAGAGAGAAGGGACAAACAAAGTTACAACAGCGATCAAACCGGTTTTACAATCTCTCGCGATCAATTCGAAATTCAACAGTGAAAAAAGATCGACGAATTTTTGTTAATATTGATGTATCAGGCGTGTATCATTTGGAATATTTTTATCATTGAAATTCTAATTTAAATCGATTTTTTCGCGATTACGTTACGTGACAGAAATTCACAATATCAATTTTGCACAATTGTTGACCTACATGTGAACCTATTGTAATTTGAATGATAATTAAAATAAAAGTGGACTTGAACAACTACGTATCGCGCGATGTTAATTTTGACAAAAAACGCCAGTATCCTTTTAAGAAAAAAAAAAAAGAAAGAAACAACAAATTGCAGCAAGTTTGCTTGTTAAATAACACAATACTTTTCCACTCTCGCGCAGATTATGATAATTAATTCATCGCAACATTCAGCGAAACGATTAATTAGTCAGAAACTGCATGTTCGTGTGAAATTATGAACCATTCTGCAGTAAAAAACTAGCGAAATGATGTTATCGTTCGATGCATTGATACTCCGAATTCTCAGCCTTTCGACAAGAATGTAAAAGGATTTCGAATTATTCAATATATCAGTTTAAATTCTGAGTCTAGAAGTTTTTAGAAGCTTTTTCAAAAAAAAAAAAAGAGAGAATTTGCTTCAAATTTCTTAAAAAGGCAGGAGGGGCAGCCTTAAGAACGAAACCATAAGTGGAAAAATGTTATTTTCGTCACTATACAGTGAAAAGAAATTACGAGTTTGAATATATATATTTAACTTGCGCTGGCAACTGATTGCGGACCGTAACGAGTGACCGATACAATAAAAATCGTCGCTTTCTTTCTTGAACTCGTCGGTACGATATCACTGGATAGAAATGATTGAGAAGTAATAAATTTATCATTTGCTTTGCCTATTTTTCTTTACTTAAACACACTTACAAACTGAGAAAATAAAATATTGCAATTTTGGAACAAAAAATTCTCGACGTGCGTGGCACCGTCATTCCCGCGCAAGAGATTAACACGGCGCGTTATCAATCGCGATAAAGAGGTTTGTCCCAAGCAGAACATCTCACTTTCTCCTATCTCTCTATCTCTCTCTTTTTCTTCGAGACACAACGCTTACAGTTCTATTATCGCTGTAACCATTTCAAGAAGCTTGACTCGCCTTCTGACCAAAAGTCGCGGCAGTTCCTCCGCAACCACAGTTTCTCCGCGCGTTAAGTTCAAACTAGTTAGAGGAAAGTTAAGCGGCAGCTTACTCGTGTAAATACACCCGCCACTTACACCGACGTTAATCCCCCAACGCGATCGATAACCAGACTGACTGTACAAAATCCCTTTCATTTTGATAAATTGTAAATTTACTTCGCGGAATTTTATATTTTGAAATTTCCACTCTGTATAATTTTTCCCCTAGATTTTTGCACGCGCAAATTACTTCTTGATATCCATAATGACGTTTCTATTACTTTCGTTAAGAATTAACTCTTTCCTGAGTTGATCTATCGTCATTATAGATGATCGCTATTATTTATATTAAGTTAAACTTAATATTAAATGTAAGTTTACATTCGAATTTCATATTCTTCGTATTTACACCTTCATTCGTATTCGCGATTAATCTAATGATCCAATAATTTCACATCCTATTGTTTTTAATACTCGTAATAATTTTCCTTTCCGTCGAAATGAATATTCAACTAATATTCACTTCAATTCGAGCAAGGAGATTTTCTTTTCGATCAATGCACGCCCACAACCACACTCCAACTTTTTCCAATTCCTGATCTACAAACAAACAAACAAACAAACAAACGAATCCCCTAAAGCCCAAAAGCTCCTCAGAAATCGAAACTCAGAACTACTACCACTAAAAAAAAAAAAAAAAAATTTCAAGATCGTAGGTGGCTTCTCTCCGAAAGCACCGACGAAGTTTGACAGCCAAAAGAAAAAAAAAAAAAAAAACTCCCGAAAGAAAAGCGAGAGGAAGAACAAACGTTGGTGTTTACTTTTTCTCGTAAAACAAGCGTCGAAACGCCGGTCTTCTGTGCCTTGTTGATCGCATCCGGGTATTTTCCGCGACGTTATTACCGCGATAGGATCAACGACGCGCTCTCAATTTAATTACCGAGGCCGTGCGGTGGCCGCGTAAAAAAAAAAAAAATCCGCTGATTAATTATGAGCGCAATTAGAGGCGGCGATAACGACGAAGCGATAATAAAGTTCTGAGATCGATCCGGTTTTTCATCCTGGCGGGGGCTGCTGGCTCTCTTTCTCTCTCGCCCCCTCTTTCTCTCTCGCTTTCTCGGTGTCCCATAAGAGGACGAGCCAGCTGCGGTAATTCAGTCGTCGGCGGATCAAACTGTCCCCTCCTTCCCCCCCCCCCCTCTCTCTCGACGATTAATCGATCGATCGACTTCGAAATGAAATCTTGTATTTTCGGCCCCTCTCGCGTGCACGTCGATTACACGACTACCAGAGAGATAGAGATTAATAATCGACGGTGACGAGCCGGCTGGATCGTGTACTAGAATAATATGGATGAATATTAATTAGAGAGACGTGTTTCCGCTGGAGATATCAGCTCTAGATAACCGTGCTATCAGTCAGTGACATCGTCAGTGTCGTCGATGGTCTGTTTTTTGGACGAGCACGATCGATGCTCTCTCTCTCTCTCTCTCTCTCTCTAATTTTAGCGGTAAATTCGAATTATTCGCGATTCGAGTGACTCTCGAGCGAGTCTCGAAGTGAATCTCGATCTCGTTTTGAGAGTGATGAAAGACATTGAATAAAATCGAACCTTTTGATTTAATATTAACTCGATTATTCGTTCAAGCCTGAACTTTCAGTAATTTTAGTAACCAGTCTGAATAAATCTTAAAATAAATAATAATTAATTATATAAATATTAATTGATATGAAAATAATTAAAAAAATAAAATTAATTAAATCAATTAATTTTATTTTTTTTTTAATTATTTTCATATCAATTAATATTCATATATAATATTTTGGTTTGATTATATAAATATTAATTGATATGAAAATAATTAAAAAAAAATAAAATTAATTAACTGATTTAATGGATTAAGAGAAATTTTAAATAATAAATTTATTAAGAATATTAAAATCATGAATGAATTTATTACAATAACAGAATTTAAGATCAAAATTTTCTCTGGTAAAGTTTGAACGCGCCAAGATTGGGAGGCCTCATTTTAGAATTTCGGAAGCAAGATTTCCAAAGTTTCCTTCAACTCTTAAAATTCTGCCCAGTGTGATGATTTTCATTCAGATTTTCTATCCATGTATATTTTACCAATAATTTTTCAACTTTTATCCACTAATCTAATCTAATTTTTACTTTTTCATCGACTATCAAATAATTACCTGACCTAATAATTTTGTTTCACGTATTACATTAAAACGAATTATACATAATATTAAATACTGATTCGCAACAATATTTTACATTGTCCGTTTATCTTTTATTATAATTTTCTTATATGAAAATTATTTGTTTGTTAGCTAAATTTTCTCACGAGCACTATTTGTTCTTGTAATTTTTATTTTTCCTCCAAGAAAGGAAAGAAATTTCTTTCTACCGATTAAAATAAATTGATCGATCTTTCAAAACGAACGCCTTCCTTATCTGGCCAGGAAGTTTACAATGCAATTTCATTTCGCGAGCGAAATCAACGAATATCAAACGAAACGTTCCAAACACAGTCTCTGATACACCGTGGTGTTGGACCAGCACCCAATTACTTTCGACTTCGTAACATTCTACGCTCGCCATTTCTCAAACAGAGTCTCCCCGCCAGTTTACACTTCTATCCGCGCCGCTGCTACTTGAGATAAAACAAGCCGCACACGTTCCTGGCTCTGCACGTTCCACTGCCTAGGATTTCGCAGGTCTCTCATGACCCAGCAGCTAGAATATCCGAAAACTATCGGAGATTAGATCCACCACGTTTTGAAACTACACCCTGGAGTTAGCTAACCAACCCGAGAGATTGCAGAGTCTGCGGCGCAGTCCTGACGTTACGACGATCGTTTCGTTTTTGAACCTGTTTGCACGATCGATCCAACACGTCAGGATCCAACCGTCGTTCATTTTATCTCGCACTTTTGCGATATTTGTTTGCTTGTTTGTTTGTTCGTTTGCGTCGGGAAATATTTGCAGCGGTGGAGGAATTTTAATTGCGAATGGTTGGCGCATCTGTGCTGAGCTTGAACAATTCGACAACGTAATCTATTTGACGTTAAAATTTTTGGTTCTCGTATGATCCTTTAATTATTAAACAAATTATAGAAATAAATTCACTGAAAATTGTTCACCGAACAATTTTTGCAGCATAAAATATAATCAATCGATAGACATGTTCTTTCAAATTGTAATTCGACAGCCTGCCTATTGCTAGCTCGTGAAATTCTCGAGAACATGGTCTGTTCATCCGTCTCATAAATTTAATTTTTAAAACGCTAATTACATCTTTTAATCAAATCCATTAGACAGTATCTGACATAAATAAAATTCAAATCAAACTTCAAACTCTCAACTCCCTGTTTCTTTTCACAATCTTTTTCCATTCCAAACGAAATTGAATAAAAACTCCCTCGAAACAAAATTAACTCTAAAACACAGGAACTGGATGAACTGTATATCCACCATTGTCATTATATTTATATCTCTATTATACAAAAATTATAAAAATTAATAATGTATATTCTTAATAATTAATTACGTAATTATAGAGTAAAAATTTAATTTGTTATTTATTAATATACAAATTTTTAAAATAATATAAAAATAAATAAATTAAAATGTTTAATTTAAAAAATTAATAATATTTTAAATCAATTAATAAATTAAATTTATAATAATATGATAATAAGAAATTAGATTAAATTTAAATTTATAAATATAATAAAACAATTATAATTTTAATTTATTAAAAATTTATAAATATATTATCATTGAAATAAAGTATTTATTTCAAATTTTATTAGAAATTTAATTTTAATAAAAATAAATTTTACGATTTACAAACTTCTCGACTCTAGAGTCCTCTCCCTCCCCCCTAAATTCGCCCAGAAAGGAAGAAGTGAGTCCAGTAGCGATCTTCGTCAAACTTCAACAAACTCGCGTTCTTCGTTTCTTCGTCGCGTGGCGTCCAACTTTTTAATAAGGCGTCCGGGGCAGGCGTTTAATAACAGCGAGTTTTCACGTCGCTGCGAAATCCGCTTTCGCGAGCCGCGAACCGTTATAAACGCGAGACGCGACGCGACGCGACGCGACGCGACGCGACGATTCTTCGAGGAAAATTCGCGACGCGTAACAAGCTTCGAAAGGCCGGCGAAAGGGGGATTCATCGCGATCGATCGCGAGGATCCACGATGTAGCCGCGTGAAACTCTCCCCGTGAAAAGAAGCTTTCCCCCGTGACGGAGTTTCAAGTTAAATTCGATGGAAAATTAAGGTATTCCTCGCCATCGTGCACGCACGTTATTGTACTCCTATGGTGTAGAAATTTTTCGTGACGGATATCATCTCGATGCCTGAATTTTTGTCGAAAAGTTCGAGTGAAGCATAGAGTTGATATTGAGAAATTTTAATAGAATTTCAGTAGCAGTGGAGAGCATATAAAATTTACAAGTTCGCGGTGGAAAGAATTTATAATAATAGAATTTAGAAGTTAGCGGAAGGTGGAATGAAGGCAAATTGAGGTGGAAAAAGAAGTGAAAGTGCAAAGGAGAGGGAGAAATTTATAACACAATGAAAAGCAGAAGCTTTTGTTTTATGGGAAGTCATTGATATCTGCAGTCATCGAGTCTGTGTGCCTGGAAAATTTTTCGGTGAGAGAAATTTTGAATTATGCTCGCAGTTTCTGAGTAGAAAAAATTATTTTCTAGCGAAACGAGAGGATTTCTTCTCAACAAAATATTTTACAGAACTGTGTCATGAAAGTAACGTTTTTCATAAATGTTTCGAGATTGCGACACGTTATTATGAGCAAAAATATTAAATACATTAATTACAATATCGTGTAATATTATAAACTTGTCAATTGTTGAATTAAAACTTTGAATCTTCCAACGATTACAGAACGTATTCGCTTTTAAAATTAATCTAATGATATATTAAACTTAATAATGTATAATTTTAAAATTATATTAAAATTAATATCAACGATCGTCTCGAATATTTTATTCTAGCTAAACAGACAGAGTTTGAATAAATTCTAGGATTCTAAGGTTCAGAAATGTTTGAACGAATTTTCTTTTAAACGAAACTGGAACAAACACCGAATAATGTTCGCGCCTACTTCGTTACTTCAATTCTGAAAATCGAACTGTTCGAATCGAAAACGAATCATCCCATTTAAATAAATTCCTCGCATAAAGTAACAAACAGCATCGGACTTTTAAACATCACACATCAACGTGCTTGAATCATTTCGCACTGTTGTTTCTATTTTTGTTCCAAAAATTCTCGCGCTCGCAAACTCGACGAAATTCTAGACTGCAGATTTTTATGCATTTACGGGCAATTTAAAAGTACAAAAAAGAAAACCACACACAGACATACGCACGCACACAAAGAGTGTCTCTGTCGTTTAAAAAAAAATTTCGCTCCAAAAGAAGAAAAATAAAAAAAAATGCAATACTCTTTCAATCGTCGCGAGCCAATTTTTCAATATGAAAGAGACGCTTCGAGACACACACACACACGCACGCACGCACTCAAGTACAGAGAACGCGCGGTTGGTAGGAGAAATGTTCGACAATACCGCGTTGGACGAGTGCATACGCGTCGAAACCGAACGTTGTATCAACAGCGCCGATTGAGTTTAACGAGGAATCAATAACGACAAAACGAAATCCATATCAACGGGCACGAATCGATGTGTTTCTTTTCTCTCTCTCTCTCTCTCTCTCTCTATCGTATCTCTGCACACGCGGCGGACACGAGCATGCGGAAAAAACTGTTGCTCTTGGAAATTGGACTCGCGAGGCAGTGACGATCGATCTTTGCTTTCGATACAGGAGGATGACACACTCGTGAAAAATACAAAGCATTTCGAAACGAATTGTTGCAAATCGCGATCGGGCATTTCTTACCAATTAAATGCATCGTGGGTAGTACCAGTGGCTATAATATATAAGCGTGGTGCTTACCTGGAAAAAAGAAAAACGAGAATTAGTGATCGCTTATCGTAAAAGATCGTAGGTAGTTTGAATTATTACTATTGGTTGTTTAATCGTTTAATAACGAAAAAAGGAACGTTCTGTGTGATTTTCGCGAGGCTGTGTAAATATCAATTTTCTCGTAACTGCAAAAATTTGGCATAAAAATGAAACGTGACACAATGATGAAACAATGCTTCGTAGAAAATCAAGAGTACTTTTCGAAAGACCAAACTTTATATGTTCAACGATTTCATTGCTCAATGGTTTGTAATCTTAATTAAACAAGAAGCAAATTATTATCAAGATAAAGTTAACAATAAACAATGCCATTATCACTAAATTGCCGATCTATTATACACTTATGGGAAATCGGAAGTTACAAGAATGCGTGTAATGTTGTACGATGTTATATTACAATAATACAATAATTAATAGTTATACAAGATACGATAGATAAAACGAATTCCTATACAGAATTCGATTTCTTTCGAATATTTATAATATTTATAAAGATTCAAAAAACGGATAATAATTTGTATTGCAATACAATATCACGTAATAACGTTATATCATATTACAATATAATAATTAATAATAGTTATTAATTACACATAATAGAGTACGATATGTAGATAAAACAAATTCCTATTCGGAATTCGATTTCTTTAATTTAATATCCATAAAGAATCAATAATAATTTGTATTGCAATACAATATGACGTAATAACGTTATATGATATTATATTACAATATAATAATTAATAATTATTAATTATACATAATAGAGTACGATATGTAGATAAAACAAATTTCTATCCAGAGTTCGATTTCTTTAATTTAATATCCATAAAGATTCAAAAAACGGATGATAATTTGTATTGCAATACAATATCACGTAATAACGTTATATGATATTATATTACAATATAATAATTAATAGTTATTATATAATATGAAAAATTATTATATTACAATATAATAATTAATAGTTATTAATAGTATTAATACATAATAGAATAAAATATGTAGATAAAACAAATTCCTATTCGGAATTCGATTTTTTTAATTTAATATCCATAAAGATTCAAAAACGGATAATAATTTATATTGCAATACAATATCATGTAATAACGTTATATGATATTACATTACAATATAATAATAGTTATTAATTATACATAATAGAGTAAGATAAAACAAATTCCTATTCAGAGTTCGATTTCTTTAATTTAACATCCATAAAGATTCAAAAAAATAATTCGTATTGCAATATCACGTAATAACGTTATATGATGTTACATTACAATATAATAATTAATAGTTATTAATTACACATAATAGAGTACGATATGTGGATAAAACAAATTCCTATTCAGAGTTCGATTTCTTTAATTTAACATCCATAAAGATTCAAAAAAATAACTCGTATTGCAATGTCACGTAATAACGTTATATGATATTACATTACAATATAATAATTAGTAGTTATTAATTATACATAACAGAGTACGATGATATCTAGATAAAACGAATTCCTATTCAGGGTTTGATTCTTTTTGAACTTCACATCCACAAAGATTCAAAAAGAACCGAAAAACCAAAAAAACGATTGAACACTTTTCCAAAAATTTAAATCCTCGCCGCTCGTCCCATTTGTGAAGCTCCTCCTCCTCCCCCCCCCCTCCTCCTCCTCCTTTCCTTGAAAAAGGAAAATACTCTACGTACTTCACCCCAAAGAGGGTAGAAAAAATGAAATACCACGCCAACGATGCCTCGGAATAACATCGAGAACGAACCATCCTCGACCGTGCGACGAAATTGCCTCCGTGGTCCTTCCGTGGAGGTCAACGTCCTTTCACCCTCCGACAGTCGCCAGTTGTGATTCCAACCCCCTTCCACGGGTGGGGGGGTGGTGATGCGTGACGCGCCGAAAAAGAAGGACGCCTGTTGCTGGCGCTAGCGACGTCCGAGGACGGTTTTAAAGCGAGCCAATCGATACGATTCGAGGTCGACCTGATAACCTTTGCTAATGGAATCCTTCCTCTCTTTCTCTCTCTATCTCTCTCTTGCTCGCGCATGGTCGTCGTCGAGCTGCCGACACGTCAATCAAACGATCCGGCTACGTGTGTCCGTAGGGGGAAGGGGTCAACGACTCGCGGCCACGAAATCCATATTTCATCGGAACGATCGAAACTCAACCACGCGGCTCGAACCTCTCTTCTCCTCCTTTTCCCGTTTCGGTGTAATCGAGCCGCTCGGGCTGAATGTTAAACTGAAAGTCGTTCGTTAATATCCGCGAAAATTGGCAATCAGTGGCAATCCTAATGAATAATAGTGCGAGGTTTAATTAATCAGGCGTTCGAGCGTGTTCTCGCCAAGACTGTGTGATGAAATGAAACTGAAAAAAGAAGGAATGGTGAAACGTATCACCGCGAATAAAACGTAAATAGACAAACGAGAGGAAAATATTGAAGTAAAGAATCTATTTCGATAAATAGAGGAAGAATTTAGTAAACGAGCAGAGAATATATAAAGTCCTTTGGGAGAATCGGCTCGGTGTTAATTCCACTGGACAATAGCATAACACACAAATTGTGAAACGTATTAATAGAACGCGAGATTGGATAAATGAAATTCAAATTAAAATTCCAATGGATAATAACGCAATACAGATCGCGAAGCCGTGTACACTTTAGGGCTCGCTAAAACAAAATTAAAATGAAACAGACGGAAACGTCGAACTTGCGAAATTATTCGATCAAACATTGAAGCGAATTGCACCGCAACGGAACAATAAGGTGACGAGCAAATAAAATACGGGCGTTGCAGAAACGATAAAATATTGATTGGGCAAAGAATGTTTCGATAAACGTATTTGCTGACGTGGAACAAATTCCTGGCGAGAAACACTAGTATTCCGTAATTCGACGAGGAATCTCGCGAACTTGAAAAGAGATCAAAAAGTTAAAAAAAAAAAAAAAAAAAAAAAAAGAAGAGAAGAAAGAAGAAGGAACCATTATACAAAAATGACTCGAGTCTCCTCCGAGAAAGAAATTCAAATACACCGAATTTCATTGGACACTGCCGGAACCGACGAATAAATTGGAATAATTTTAAACAGCCAACGTCCAATCGTCGCTGAAAATCAACAAATGCAAATGACAAGAGATATTTCATCGCGCACGTGTCGAGGAGGATCAATCGGTCTCCAGTGAATCGGTAATTCCGTCAAGGCGTTCGCAGCTTATTAATTTTCGGACCGCGATATTTCTATTTACGAGATACGAGAGCGATAAAAAACGGACAGCACGGCTCGTGTCGAATGGCACGCGAGAACTCCCTGGATAAATTTATTCGCGAGCCTCGCGAATTATTAAGTCGCGGCGACACGGCCGCGATTTCTTTTCTCTTCGTTTTCCTCTTTTTCGGAGGAACGTTTCTTTTTTTTCTTTTCGAGGAAATGACAGGCGATTTGTCGTTAGTGTCTTTCTTAAATTTGCGCTGCAATTTTTTTTTGATTTGTCATACACGGACAAAAAAGAAAAAGAAATTAATTCTCCACTTTTCGTTTAATCGCGCTTCCAAAAATATATGAAAATTTTTTAAACATCTGTCAAGGCAGTAATGAGTATTTGATTTATTGTTATTTGTTGTTAATATAATACTAATGTTTATTATTTATTCTGATAATTTATCGCCATTTGTCATAAAAAATAAGAATAACGATTATCGAACGTGTTCTAGCAGATGAAACAATTTTTTTCTATCCAAACTTCTATCTTTTTTTTAAATATGAAAACGCATATTATATAAATATACTCCAAATCGATTCTGATAATTTATTACACGTATTTCCTTCCTACGTAAAAAAATCCAAAATTTCTACAAACATAAAAAAAATATATATATACTTTAATAGCAACTCCTCTTATTGTTTCCCATAAAACTATACGAATATATCTCGTCTGGTGGTTAATAACCAAACTCACAGTTTCACGCCACGTTCTACGAAAGATCGAATTAAAGGGAAACACAGAAGAAAAAAAAATGAAACATGCGATTTAATAACTTGTTGGACTTTTGTTGGTGGCCGAAGTTCCGGAATCGTCCAGAAATCGTTTGAACTCCGGCTGTGCCCCTTTTTCTCCCCCCTGCCGCGCGAAAGAAGGAGAAAAAGAGAGCGCCGAGGCTCGACTTTAATCCCGTGTCGCTCGTCTAGACTGGCTTTTGTCTGGTCAAGAACCGCGTCCTCTCCTTTGTCGATTCGCATACGATACGATGTTGTATCGCATTGATAACGCACAAAGGACGCCCGTGTCCCCCTTTCGAACGCGTCATTACGAATTTAAACGTGCCACAGGATAATTGCGCGAACAAAACCCCCACCGCTCGAGGAAATTGCGCACACAAGCGTTGCGTTGATCCTCAATAGATTAATAGAATGTACATACAGAAATACATATGTACATACGTCTCGCCATACGTCGTTGAAAATGTTAAACAACTCGTAATAAACTCGAACATTTCAGTAATATGTCGTTACTTACACTAGTACAAATAATATCGAGTGAGCAATATCGTTTTTTTTTTTCTTTTTTTTTCATAATTAATAAACATTGCCATCTAGTGACAATAACATATTTTGTACGGTATTCAAAAGACGAAATTACTTATGAGTATCCCAGTTACTATGATTTTACACACGCTGGTGTTTAATTCCCAAGCTTCGATCGAGCAATTGGAATTTTGTCTGTAGTGTCATTAAAATATAATCGATAAAGCGCACCATATATATATATATATGTTTATAAATTTATCACTCGACAGTATTAAATCTTTCGATAAAAACAACCCCAAAATATCATAAACTTGATTATCTATACTAATATTTGTATATAAAATTTGATATAAACAATTTTATTTTATTGTATAAACTGAGACATATATATAGTGAATACTGTAGGTAATAAATTTGTAATATATATCAGTTTATACAATAAAATAAAACTTTTTATATCAAATATTAGTATAGATAATCAAGTTCATGATATTTTGGGGTTGTTTTTATCGAAAGATTTAATATTGTCGAGTAACAAATTTATAAATATATTAGTTTATATTATATATAATTGGTCAGTATCGCCGAGAATACGAAATAATTCCAATTCAGCAGATCCAGAATTTATCACGATTCCACGTCGTTCTAGCATTCACGTTTACCATCGTGGCTTTCGCTTTGTCCCGCGTATCGTCAGAGTAACAACATACGACCGAGAATACAACGCAATTCCGAGTAATCCGACTGATTTCAAATAATTCCGAATTTTAACGAATCCTACGTTCGCCCGCAGTTCTACGTTATTTTACGTTACGAGTTCAAAAAAAGGAAGCGACGAATTTGTTGTATATACGGCCCGGTCGCTCGTTACGGTCCGCAATCAGCTGCCAGCGCAACTGGTTAAACATTGCTCCAGCTCTCCGATCGACCGTCACTGAAAATTGCCAAAAACTGAACGAACTCTAACCCCCGACAAGACCAAAATTCGACTCACCGTCGCATAGTCACGAACTTCTTCAAAGTTGAACTTCAACTTTGAAACACTTTCAAAGCCCCGAAGAAAACAGTTGCTCCCCGCGCTCGAGGCATTTCCACAAGCCTGGGCGCCCCGCGTTTATCGCTCTCACTCATTTTTTTTTTTTTTCCTCTGGCTCTTTTATCGCTCGCGTGTCCGTGGTATCTCGCGTAAAATATATAAAAGTCTGGAACGTCCGGTACTGCGGCAACGCCACGACAGGAAGCTTTAGCACGCAATACGGGCGCACGTACGCACAATAACCGCGGGCTGGCACGCACACCCGATATTATACCCCGGTACGCGACACAGCTGTATGCATGCGTGTGTGTGTGTGAGAGAGAGAGAAAGACAATGGAAACACACACGGTCCAGAAAAACCGAAGAGTAGTCGAACGGACGCTCGATGGTTTCCCAAGTTTAATCTCGCCGCGGTTTCCGCGCGCGCGACCTTTTGCGCGGAAATATTTAACGTTTCCACTGAAGGCTGAGGATATTAGACAAGCCTGGCGGATAAATTCCTACCGTGAACTGGTTTTTGGAATTTTGTCTACGTTGCGATTTCGATTTCCACGCGAATTTTTTTTTTTTAAGAATGCATTTTTTAAGAAACGGCATTGTTGCCACGACACTGTGTTTTAAATCATTCTACGCACCTTTCGTGCATTTCGTGTTTCATTTTCTCGCTTTCTTCCCAATTCAATTTTTGTTTCTTTGTGTGAAATTGGCAGAGGGAGATAAAAAAAGAATTAATACCTACGACGAAAAGTATTTAGTAAATATAATTATAATTAAATATTAGTAAATAAAAATACTTAGCAAATAAACTAAATTTCTATACCTATCTGTAACCTATCAAGTATAGATATTTTCGTGAGATTTTTAGAAAAAGGGGAATGAATCAAACGCAGAAAGCAAAATGCATGAAAATTTGCTTAGTTTAATAATCATTAATTGAAATAATCGAATATTATATATAAATAAAATATGAAATAATACTAAAAATCCTAGATTTTTCTGATTTTTTTATATTTCATTAAACTATCGCAAATTCATACATCCTCGTACCTAAAAGAGACTATCTTAACGTCACGCTGTTATAATACAATGCATAAATATAACAATACAACCAGTAAAGCAAAGCACGTCACACCAAAGGAGGGAGAAAGAAATTCCGCGCACTATCGAGAGATCGGGAATTGAAAGATTAGGGAAACGCGCTGTTTAGCAGTAACTCGTCGCTAAAACTCAGGGCGAGCGTAAATTATCGGACGAGCAGAGCACGCTTTAGGCGTCTAAATTCTCGGAGCAACGTAATCCTAAGCCAACGTAAAACTAAACCACGCTGAACCTTATCTACGTTTTACAGCCACGCCAGGATACCACCCCCATAAAGTTTCGCCTAAGCCTATCCGAGATCTGACCCCGACAGACTCTCGAATAATGCCTAACAATATTAAAACGATTTAATCCGAATCACTTCTTAACGCAAAATACAAATCGCTTGCTCGAGAAACCTACGCTGATCGGCGAAACTGTTCGGATGAGGACTCGTCCTTTTTGGAAAGATAAGTTAACATTATGCACTTGAAAATTGTATAAATGTCTGTAGAAAAAGTGAAAATTTTCTTTCTTGTCGTGACTAAACTCACCATGGTTTCGAGGATCCAAGGTTCTATCGTTCACTCTTTAAAACTTACCGTGCGATTTTCTTCCTTCGCGTTATTTCGTAGAACGTAATTACGAAAATTCGACGTTGTGTATTAGAATTTCTTAAATTTCGACGTATGGATACTACTGGATCAACAAACACTGTTTGCATAATAACAGTTTAACGAGTGAACAAATAAATTTCCAGGAGCACTTCGTTTCTTGAACAGAATGTGAAATATATCGAAAATTCGAGACCACGAATCGCTAGTAAGAGTGCCTTTGTAAACATTCAAACGGAAATGCACAGTAAAGTTTTACTGTGCTCGATCCACGTCTATCTCACTAAATCGCTCGTCAAACGAAAAAGAAAAGAAAAAAAACGAAAGAAAGAAGAAAGGAAGAAAGAAGGAAAACGAAAATAAAAGGAGTAAAACGTTCCGAATCTCCGGCTTTAAAGTAGCCGGTTTCGAAAGCGAGAATTAACGAGCGATCTCGAAACCGCGAGGGTTGTCTTAATTAGATCGCGGCACCGTCTTGGTTGTACGGCTGGTTCTTTTTCAAAGACTCGAGGGCACACGCCGTTGGAAATCGTTGAAACGATGCAGAAATAACGAGAGCCGCCAAAGATAGGGAGAGAGGAAGAAAGAGAGAAAGAGAGAACATTTGAAGTGCATCCATGGGCCCTTCACCCGATCAAAGTAGACTCGCAAAGTTGCGCCGAAGAACAAGGAACACCGAGTGGCTCTCCTCTCGTCGAATGTATCAACGATCAAAGGGTTAATGCCACGCGTTCGAAAATCCGTTTTTTTCCCAGTAATTAAACTTTCATCCCCATTCGTTTTGCATGAGCTCGAACCGAAGATATTTTATTCTCTCTCTCTCTCTCTCGAGGGTTTTCGAGCGAGAAGCGCGAGAATGTTTGACGTAGTTTGACGAAGTTTGACGTAGCAGAATTTTCAAATGGAACTTTTTTGATAATAAAATTATACAGGAGACACGACACTTTGCAATAACATTGTGATATCCTTGTCAAACGATTGTCACTTTGTTTGAGAGTATTTTCTAAAGAAAATCTACTCTCTACTTTTTTTCTGGAATCAAACGTTGCAATACATTGTAAAACTAGGATTATCCAACGTGTTCGAAATTGGATCGTTTGATCAAAAATCGTAAAAGGATCGATGGTACATTTAGGATTAATAATGTGGAATTATTAACATTGCAAATTAGCATGATCAAGTAATTTCCGCTGAGAAAGATTTACAATTTCCTCTGTACTTTCATACAACATAAAGCATAATTTTGCGCCGCTCAATCTTTTTAAACCGTAGTTAGCGGATAGTAGACGAACTGTACACGGGGGATAAGGAACGTTTATCTCGAGTTTTAAAGCAGCCGCGTATGAAAGTTCGAAGTCTGAAACGCTGTGAAACGAGTGCTCACCCACGCGCATCTTTCACCAACTCGAATAAAAAGCGGCGAACGATTCTCCAAAAATAACCACCAGTCTTCTCCCGAGTAGCAGCTCGTAATACAGACAAGACTACGTTTCTTTTGTAACGAAATTCTCTCGTAAACATTCTCTCGTTCTCTCTGAATCTTCGTTCGAAAAATCTTCATCTCGATACATAATCCAAAAGAGTCAAACAAGGTACAACGAAAGGAAACATCATCAAACGTATCGATTGCTCGCAACTATTACCATGCTGCGCGCGTTCGTTCACTTTTAGAAGAAAAATTCCAGAAATCTGTCCAATAAAGCTGTCAGTTGATCAATTTCTAGTGCAGCTTAAGTTCTCAATCATTATGGAACATTTGGAAATTTCGAAACAAACCTGTTTTAGGATTTTATTTACCGACGATCGTGTTGCAAGTTGCCGACAAGAAAATATTGATCCAACAATAGCAAACAGCTGTTTGTCTTTCCATTTTAAGGGGAATTTTGGCGATACAACAGTGAGAATCATTGTTCCAAAAAGAGATCATCACATCCCTCTCCAAAACTGGAGATACTTCACGTATGTGAATCACCGAATAAATCCGTCAAAAAAANAAAAAAAGAAAAAGAAGAAAAAAGGAAATCCTCTCTCTAAAATTACAACCGACTGCAACAATTCCATAAAACTGAACTTCAACGAGTGGGCAGTGCGAAAAGGAAGGGAAGTTCGCCGCACGATTTCTCGGTGGGGGAGATCCCCGCTTGGTCTTTGCCAGGAAGGGGATGAAGTTCATTAGTCGCAGTCGAAAACATCCCTCCTTTCCAAGTTACGATCACGAGGAGAAAGAGAGAAATGGAGAAAGAGGGAGAGAAGAGCGGGCCTTAAAACTCGTTTTATGGAAGCGAGCGAGATTCCTACGGTGCGATCCAACTTTTTAGTGGCTCGCTTTTACGGTCTTCCTCGCCTCGAGACCTCCCGCCAATTTTCCCTTCGGCTCTGGCCGCCAGTTTCTCGAAAACGAAACGCCACTGCCTCGAAAAACGCGTTCTGAACGCCGATGCTTCGCCGATGAAACGATCCCTTCGACGAACGAGCTCTTAAGAAAGATGGCGAAGATGGCTGAGAGAATTTTCTTTGTTGCTTGCTCAAAGAACTTTTTTCTTTTTTTTTTTTTTTTCGTAAGAAAGAAAAGAGAGATTTCGACGGTGGAAAAAGATTTGGTGTTGTTTGTTGGTAATCGAGATTCAAAAAAAAAAAAAAGAAACAAATTGACCGAGTTTCTCCTAATTTCTCAATTTCAATTGTACGTGAGCGCACGATTAATGTTCAATTTTCAGAATGATTTGACATCGACGATTTTATTTATACATATACGATAATTAGGAAAATTTTCAAACCAACAACCTTTAATCTTACAGTCCGCGATTAATTTTATAATTGTACCACGATTGGACAGTTGTTCCACAAAATATTTCTCTTTACGTGAGGAATTTCTCATTCTATTAATAAACCATCGCGAGTCGGAACATGCATTCTCTCACGAAAATCTTGCACAAAAGCATTGCACAACCTTCTAACAATGACCATATAAAAATCTTCACCTTCGTCATTTACTCGAGTACGAAATACACGCCATTCTACTCAAAGTGTACACCTAACAAAATCGCAAAAATCACTGCAAAAAAATCCTCCGTGTACAAAATTACAAATGAGTTTGTAATTTTATAATTATAATTGTAATTCGTATTTATAATGGGCACAACACTTTTCGTTAAATTGTTTCGCTCGAAATACATTCCGATGGAATCAACCGAATCAAATTTGTGATTTCAGATACTTGCTAAAGTGATTAAAACCTCGCGAGAGTGAACGCACGCGTGCGTACGAAGGAACACACGTGGGGGTGGGAGGAGGAGAACACACGTGCGTGGCAAAGACACACACGCACAGTCGCGATCCTCCGCTAAACAGAACGACCTGTTGCGTGGATTTTTAGTGCTTTCGAGAGTTTGCCTGCGGGCCGCGGCTTTTCCGCCCGCGACTCGCATCTCCAGATTTCCTCTTTCATTTTTCTTCTCTTATTTCTTTCTTTTGGTATTTTCTTTTCTTTTTTTTTTTCTTTGGCTTCTCTTTTCTTTCAAGCTGCACGCGCACTTTTGTTTAGAAAACTTGGCGGTTTAATTGGTAACTCTCTCTGTTTCCTGTACATTTGCGTCTCTCGTGTACTGCAGCATTCGAATGTGCTGTAATAGAGTTTAGTAAAGTAACTTTCGTCCTCGTTGTGTCGCTCAAGGTTCCGTAACAACACCTGGATTAGACTTTCAAATTTTAAATATCACGCAAGCGAGCTTTGGAGATATGTGAAATTTAAAAATACGAATTACCATATGCGGTGAATGTACATATAGACTGCAACGCGCTCGAGAGGTTTCAGTGTTCATTTCCAGAAATCTCACATATCCGTTTGTTCGAAATTTTCCATTTTTGAATTGTTGATACAAGAAGAGATGAAAAAAGAAAAAGAAAAAGAAAATTTTTAGTCGTAGTAAAAGTGTTTTATTAGCGTACACGTTTTGAAAAATTATTTCATGTCAATACACTGTCAACATTCCTCTCAAAATTTTCTATATAGTCGTAAGTGTATTCACCTGAATGGATGACTGATTTCACTCGCAACGGAATGATCGTTGGAAGAGAGACAGAGAAACAGTAAAAGTGAGAGAGAGAGAGAGAGATAAAGGGAGATCTCGTTAATCAGAGAACCGGACGAAGTTGTAAATTAATCAGTTTACAGGAACAACGGTGATTGCAACATGTTACACCTTGATGTAATTAGCTTCGAAAACCCACCTGGACACGCCCAATGTACCACACACATACACATACACAAACCAACAAACGCACACACGCACAAAACACACACGTACATGAGATCAATTTAGCGTGTAACGCACAGATTATTGTAGCCTACGCAACAACGGTTGATAGCACTCTCTGCTCTTCGCGCTACGTAGATATATACATACGTACGTACACACATGCCGATGTTTCCCGAGGTTTGCCGGTATTTCGATCAGCTTTGTGTCGCAGATTCGATGACAAAGCAACGGTGTATCAGCGTTGCATAAGACAGACGAGTAAATGGAAATTATGGCTGACGTGTCAGAGAGAATCGTCACGATACACGTTGTCGTCGTGGTATCGATTTACTTTGAAATCGATCATCGATCACTTCGATCGCGAATTTTTAACGAAGTGTTCCCTTCATTTCTGATGTAAAAAATTTTGAAACGAAAGAATCAGAAAGGCTTCGGAAAATTATTTTCGTCATTCGCTAGTGAAAATTGTATATAGGTAAATATTGCCATTCTTTGTGTGAATTTACAATTATTTTAAAGAAGGAGAAGTTGCTGTGAAGCTTCATTCACGTCGAGGTTAAAACTCGAAGAACTAACGAAACTTCGGTATTTATTCGGAATTTAGATTACGGCGATTCTGTAGAAAATGTAGTGTAAGAAAATATTATTGCAATCTGAAGAGAGTTGTTATTCGATTGACCTCCGACTGAGATTCCATCATGAATTTTTGCAGCTGCAAAGTGGCCAAATGCTATCAGCTAATTAATAATTTAAAAAAAAAAAAAATTAACACTCCCTATTTTCCAAGACATTAATTTAAATGGCTCATTGAAGACCATTAAAGATGTGTGATTGACATTTTATTCTTTCTTTTTCGCTAATTTGTACTATCAAATCTTATCTTTTCACATTACAATAAACACTTTGATCTTCTATTTAGGTTCTATAATCTCACGAAATTTAAAACGGATTACGATTACAATGCATAAATTTTCATGCACCTGTAAAGATACCAAAAGTGAACGTTTATTGCAATATAGAACGTTGATAGTCAAAGTTTGAAAACGCAGAAAAAAAAGAAAATCGCGATACGATAAATTATTACACTCGAGTTAGAAAAATGAGAGACAATGAATCTCCGACGAAACTCAACTACAACAATCACCTAAACTAATCGTTGCACAAAAACCGCGACGAACGAGCCAGAAACTGTCGTCAAGAAGAGGGAACAATTTCGAAATTCGTTCCACTTGCCAGCCAATTCCACTGATTAGGAACGGAAATTCGGTGGTAGAGCAGAACAGAGACAGAGAGAGAGAGAGAGAGAAACCCGTCGTGGAACCAGCCGAAGCGTTCAGAAGCGGTATTGCACGGATCTTTCTCCCTCGCTAGGGGAATTTCAAGCCAGCCACCATTTTGTGTGCCAGCGAAGTCTGGCTGGCTCGTAGCTCGCGGATCCAGCAGGCTGGAAGAACGAAGGTCTGCCGGTTTCCCCGGTGGAACTTCTCTCTCTCTCTCTCTCTTTCTCTCACTTTCTCTCTTCGTTCCAGACACCGGATCTCTGTCTCTCGTCACCGAGAGGATTCGCCAAGGTGTTTCAAAGGAAACATTATTCTAACGTGCCCGTTTCGTTCGCCGTCAGACTGGCCTGACGGAAGTGGAGCACACGGAGATGCGGAACGTGCTCTCTCTCTCGCACCCGAGATCGGGACTGGGGGTGTAAATATTTAGCGCGTTCGATTTGGCAAATTTGCGTGCGAGCCGGCGTTGTTAACATTATCGCGGCGTGTCACGTTGCGACAAGTTGAACGACTGGCAAGTCGATCGATTAACCAATTGCGCTGGCCAACCCGACTGCGGACCATAACGAGCGACCGAACCGTACATACAACAATTCGTCGCTTTCTTTCCTTCCCTTTTGAAAGACTCGTCCGGTGCGACATCACTGGATAGAAATAACAAATTTATCATTTACTTTGCCTAGATTGATACTTGGATGTACTTAAAACTGAGAAAATATTGCAAAAGTTTTCTCGACGTGCGTGGCAAGAGGTTAAATCGACGAGGAATTGATACATTGGAAAGGGGATCTCGACGTTGGAAATTTTCGTATTTCAGCGTGATCGGACGATCGATGACAACTGAATTGAAGCTAGCGAAAGATGATTTTCTTTTTTTGTCGATTGTTAGTGTCAGATTGAATTTTGTCTCAAGCCAAGTAACACGTGTCACTCTGAATCGTTCAACAAAAGCACTATCAATAATAGAAAGCCTAGAAAATCAGCCAGGATAAGCAATTATTCGACCAATCGTTCGATTGAAAACCATCGGGCGAGATCACCGTGAAACGTAAACAATATAGAACACTAGTCTAAAACTCCTCCAGCTCCGCTCTCGCTGCTAGGAACCATCCTACGAAAATCCAAAGGGCAACCGATTGCCCAAATCAATTAAAAGAAAAGAAAAAAGAACACTCAACTTCCAACCGAGCCGAGATGCAACGCGTCGAAAACCAGAAAACCGATTGGGGAAAAAGTTTTGGTCGCCAAAATTGGAAATGTGCGTGCAATTGAAAATCGGGATCGGGTGACGGAAGGAACCCTCGGCTATCCAATTACGCGGACGGAAGCAAGCGGTAATCGGTGGATCATAAGCGCCCCGTGAGGCTGAACAGCCGATGGCGAAACAAGGGTGACAGAGAGAAACGGATCGGTCTGCGTGCGCGCGTATCAGTAACCGGTATAAAGGTTCCAATTAACGGTTACACACGCGATACGCGTTGGCGACAACGGCGGGGACAGCGTCGCCATTAGGCAGCGTAACGACGAACCCGGCGGAGGAGGAGGAAGATAAGGGGAGGGGGTGTGCGCGCGAGGGTAGTTGTTCGTGCGTCGGTTTCCAGCATGAATGCAGCACAGTCCAAGCTTCGTCCAAAGTGGAGTTTGCACTGGGCATACACAGACGATAAACAACCGGTCCCACCCACCCCCTCCCCCCTCAGGTTTCGCGTATAAGGCTTGTACAAACTTGTCAGCGCGAGGTTGACGATGATTTATGAGCGGACTTTCGCGAAAAGGAGCCAGCTAGTCGTCATATCGAATTCTATTGTACAACGTGATCACGCGACGATACCGTCTTTGGTATCCACGAAGTAGAGAACGCACATTGTTGCACTCTCTCTCTCTCTCTCTCGATGTCGATTGTGAAAGATTGACAATGGCGAGTTGGTACGCAGCGGAGAACTAGGGAAATGGTATAATAGGTAGTGGAATATGATTTTGAGGGGAGGGGGAGTTGTAAATGGAGATTTTGAATGGCTAGGGTGGCTGGTGATTGGATCGGCAGGCGCTTGTGCTCGAAGAAGGTTGTATCGAAGGTTGTATAGAAATATGTTTCAGTGGTGGAAGATAAGGGGGCGAGAAAATAACCGTGGTCACTGAATAGTGGAGAGTCCTTTCAGTAATTGAGAATTCGGAATGAGTCGTTCTTTTCTTTTTTTTTTTTTTTTTTGGAACTTTCAACTTTTACAATTCGAGTTTTGCAGCTCGATGTTTGACTATTCTTGACATTGATCTTCACTTCAGTAACAATAATTTTGACACAAAACGAGAACTTAATCACTCTGTTGAGTTGCCCCTTCGATTCTTCGTGTAAAGTACGGCAAATGTGAAATTTTCGAAACTTTCGAAAGAGGAGCATCAAGTTACGAAACGTCTCGTTGTTTCATCAACATCGATTTTACTACACTGCCAGCAATTCTTCGACGAATTGGAACATCAGTCGCTTGAATATTTGTTATTTGTTATTTCTGCAGTGAACCACCAATGAATACTTAAAACAAAAAAGAAAAAAAAATATATAAAAAATCAATATAATATGTTTGTTATTTCTACAAGTGGAATGCCTTCTCGTTAAACGCCTAAACTACCGAAATTTCTTCGAGAACGCAAACTAGGTAGGCGAGTACAGAACAGAGGAACACGAAATACGAAAGTGGGAAGGAAGATGGACGTCAGACGACAAAAGATGGTAGGTTGACGAGTCTTTCATCGTCGTTGAAGTGGTTTCCCCCGTTAGGACGAATCCGACAGGTCGGAGACTGCAAGCAAGGTCATCCAACGATCAAGCATGCCCCCGCGTCGTCCCTTCGAGCTGTCGATAACATTCGACTACGGAGCGTTCAAGGGAGGGACAGTGGTGACAAGATGCTCGATCCAGCTTGGACGTGTCCCGATGTGTTTGATCGCTAAAATCCTATTACCGCCGATATAGCCGGAGACAATTGCCTTCGATCGTATTCCGGCAACGTTCACGCTCGTTTTGTCGATACTTCTCGCGCGCGTAATACATCTCCTCTGTCTCTGCAAATTTTTCGTTTCGCCGAGAAGTCGACTGTTGCTCTTTCTCCTTTTGTTATTAATGTTTAATAATATTAACTTATATAATATTAATATTATATTAATTAATATTATACTAATATAGTAATATAATATTAATATTATATTAATTATTATACTAATATACTAATATAATTAATATTATATTAATTAATACTATACTAATATTAATATACTAATATATTAATATTATATTAATTAATACTACACTAATATACTAATATAATATTAATATTATATTAATTAATACTATACTAATATACTAATATAATATTAATATTATATTAATTAATACTATACTAATATACTAATACAATATTAATATTATACTAATATACTAATATAATATTAATATTTAATTAATAATAAACTTATATTTATAATTTTACATATTTTATTATATATGTAAAATACCGATATTTCGTAATATCAAAGAAGGTTTAGGATATTTTGTTTGGTAAGATTTGATATTTCGTCGACGTGTTCAACGTTTCTATTTTACAAAAATTACTTTTGTACTTTGCCGTACATTGTTGAGGAAGAAAGATGAAACAACAGTAGCAATGAGAGAGGAAAACATTCGTAAGAATGAGAAAGAAAATATAAATCGAATATAAAGAAGGGAATCGACGATATTTGCAAGTGGTCTGACAATTATCTTGTTCGAAGAAACACGGTCTCAATTCTGTCGCGTTTCAACACTTCTATGTTGACAAATCTCAGTATTATTAATTATATATTAATAATGTTTCGTTAGAAATTACAATTATTCAGATTAATGTTAAAATATCAATGAAATTCGAAAAATTGCATTTTATATAACGCACGTAACGTGTATATTATATATATGTGCTTAAACATTCTCTTATGGCGAGTGTTGAAATACTTTCACGAGCCACTATACATACACAGCATAATCGATGGTGATTGAATCGATCAATTGAACGCGCTCTGTTTCTGTTGGAATATTCTCGGGATTGAAGAGGGACTTGCCTCGAGACGCAGACGAGAAAGATTAGATTAGGATTGTGACACTTTGTACTGGATTTAATGTAATTGATGGAAGCACTGATAGTATCTACACTGAAAGTTCTGGCAAGATTGACTCGGTGTGAAATTTATTGCGACAAGGAACTGTCGACTCACTAGAACAGAAATATTTGGAACTTTTATTTTTTGTATATAAGAGAAAAATATAACGTCAGCTAAAATTTTTATCTTCGATACTAGAAATTACTGAAATTATATTTGTTTGGTAGATTATTCATTTTAATCGTTCATGTTTTTAACAAAATCTAGTACTAAATCTTCTTTACGTATGACTGACTTTTAATTTCTCTTTTATGGAATAAAGATTAGATTTTCTTTACAGAAAAAAAGTTGAAAGATCATTTCAGAAATATTCGAACTGATGCTAAAAAGTAAAATAAAATGAATGTAATTTCGAGTGTTCTTGCTACCAAATATACAGAATGTACTTTTTGTTAGAAATACTGATGATTTCGTTGTAACGGCTAATGAAATTTAAAACGTCAGATTTGTAGTACGCACTGTAGTTGAAAATTTATTCGAATCTCGCTTGAAGAGAGAAAAGGGTGAAAGAAACGTTTAAAGACTCAATTGCTTTCCAAATATTTCCCAGCAGATCCCATTTGATCTTCAGGATGGGATAAAAAGCAATTCCAAAATTGAAAACAGAAGAAATCATCTCATTTAGCACAACGATAACAACCTTTTGCCTCCAGAATAGAACGAAAGTTCCAAATATTTCGAAGAGCCGCCGCGAACAATAACAGAGCGAAAATCGAAGTTCGAAGCTAGTTTGTTCACCCATGCACGTCCCTATTTACTATTTATCACCAAAAAAAAAAGGGAGAGGTAAGTTTCACAGTATAAAAAAAAAAAAAAAAAAAAAAAAAAACAAGATGAAAAAAAAGCCAGTGGAGTTCCAGCTGGCAGCGTCTCCGCCAAAATCGATAACGCGATGATAAGCCGCTTTGCGGCCGGTCTCGCGCCGGTTTCTTGCCAGGCCACCTTCTGCCGCAGTTTCCATCGTGAGTTCTCAACGTTGCGCTTTTCCACGCGGCATTGTATCCTTTGTCTCGCGCTCTCACACACACACACACTCTCTCTCTCTCTCTCTCTCTTTGAAAAAGGAAACCTCGCGCGTCTATAGTCCTAAAGACGAAAAATTTACACGTATGCAACGCTATTTAGAGACGAAAAATTTACAAGTATGCAACACCATTTAGAGACGAAAAATTCACAAGTATACAACACTATTTAGCAAACGAGAGAAACGCGAGAATTAAGCGAGTGGCAGGGCCCACCACCCCTTACAAGTCGATCGATCGACCCTACAGCAGCAGCAGCAGCAGCAGCAGTATCGTCACTCCTACCTCTCCCCAGAGCTCGCAACAAACTTATTGCGTCGCGAGTAGAACGAGGAAGAATCGGCCAAGTTCTAGCTGCCATTGGCTGCTCCTTTGTTCGCCACCCTCGCCCTTCGTCCAATATCCTCAACGTCTCACCCTCCTCCTGTCTTCCACGACCCCCATCGCTTGACCACGCAAATACCCCTCCTCTCATCCTGTAATCAAGACACTCGAAAACGTCGGGGACAACGCGAACCCCTTCGCTGAGCGTCCACTAGGGTGGTTCTCGCCCCCTGTCGAGATTTCAAGAAGAACACCACACGCGAGGAGGAACCCCATTGATTAAGGGGGCTTTAAAATTACGTACACTTCGGAAGGCTGCATATCTGATTGACATGAGCTTTTTGTGGTTTATCTTAACACATTATGAACTATAAAAAGAGAAAAGTATTAGAAGAGAAAAAAGGGGATCCTTATTTTTAACGACATCTTTTTACATAACTTTTTGTTCACATTGCCCAGCGGTGTGCATGATTCCAGTCAAATAGGATTTGTTGAAGACAAAGAGGCAAGAGAAGTTCTAAAGTGAACAATATTCTCTAGGGATTGACGATCCAATGTTTTCATTTTTTTTTAGAAAATTATGAAAATTGCAGCTATTTGTTTTCGATGTGTCGAATTTATGCCAGAAATTTCTACGTTCTTTGTCTTTGTTTTTCGAAATTGTTAAAAGTTAGAAAATGCTCGATCGTCAATCCCTGGTAAACGTTGCACTAAAGATACGCACCAAGTTTCACAGTAATCGGTTGGTTAGATTCCGAGATATCTTTCACACCGTTTCCAGAAACCTAGTTTCGAGGAAAACGCGTTTAAAGTTTCCGAAAGTTCGTATCATTTACTTACTTTTTTTACTTATATATCGAAGCTTACAGTTCTTACAACACACAACTAAATTGAATCCTAGTCCCCCAATTCACAACTAAATTGAATCCTAGTCCCCTAATGCACGATTCACCGAAAGTAACATTTGAATCACACGATTTACACTTTATAATACTGCTTAAAGCTGTAAACAGTGATACAAATTCAATTGTTCTGTATCCGCGGATTTATCATTGTACCCCAAAATAAGTCATTTCGAAAGCTAGAACCTTCTGTATTATCTTATCTCTGAGACTTTAAGCTATCATTTAAAACAAAAAAACAAAACAAAAAATTTTTTGAAAATCTCACACTGCTCGGTCCCCTTAAACATAGTTTGACGCTTGAACAATATACCGAATCTGGCAAGAGAGAGAGATGAAAGAGAGAGTAATTCGATGGTTCTTCGTGTGAATTTTGAGAAGGTGATAATGGAAGAGTTTTCAGGCTGCGTTTAGTTTCGAGGAACGTCTGCCTCCATTCCCGGATGTGGTTGCCTCGGAGGCACTCCGCCGGTTATGCAGTTGCTCGCGAAACTTCCCCGTGAGTACATTATGCGTGTCGTGGAAAATATTTTGACGACGAAGAGATTATTACGATCGCGTCAGTCATTATTACGATCGAGTTTCGAGGTAGTACAGAGTAGTCAGAAATTGCGAGATATTTTACAGGTACTAGCAAAGATATTTGAATCCCGACGGCTGATTGTTCGTCACACTGACAAAGAGACTTAAACGGAGCTGAAGATGCGATGGTCAAACAAGATGTTTAACACAAGTAGACTGGTTGTCAACAATTTAATTAACGAGCTGAATTAAAGGAAATTAAAGATGAACATATATGGAAATTTGCAAGATATTTAATACACATTGTGAAACTCAATTATTCATTAATAAATCTCAATATTTACTGAACGTCTTTCAACATTCGTTATGTGCGTACGTAAGATGAGTAATTCATATTTACAATAAATATTTTGCAACCTCCAAATTTTACTAACACAATTACTACGTCCTGTCTCGTCTACAATGTACAATCTCTCTAAACTTTCATCTATGTTTTCCTCAATTTTAATTTACGAACGTGAAATCCTATTACGTAAACGAAAAAAGAAAGATCGCAAAAAAGGATCATCGTACGCATTATATCGACTCCAGTTATTTCAACTGTTTCACCCCCCATGAATTCAAATAAACGCAGTGCTACAGTACAATTACACACGTCATATCCGTCAACGTGCCAAAAGCTCGTTGAAACAAACACGAAAATCTACCCGGCGGACAAACCCAAAAAACCACTCGTAGAATCCCAAATTCGATTACCATGGAAATCTCTCGATTCAATTCGAAATTCACCCTCCGTCAAGCCCAAGCTATCCCCATTGAAAGAGAGGAATCAAAAGTTACAAAACAAACGAGGGAAAAGGAGAAAAAAAAAATCAAATCAAATCAAATCAAACATCACCGACTACCGTTTTCTGGCATCGATGATAAAAGTTTCGGAAACAGTCGTGCAAGTTACTCCGTAACCTCAAAAACTACTGTATTTGTTTCGACATTGTTGAAAATTAAATATTTTTGCGACAATCATGTGAAATACCAATATCTAAGTATTAAAAATAAAAAGTGCTCTGACATACTTTTGTATATTGTAAAGGATCTTGATTGGTTTGTTGAAATTAAACCATTTTTAAAATACAGACAACTGTATTGAAATATGTAGGGCAAAAAAAAAGAATCGCTTGATTAATTTTGACGAACTACTTTTAAAATATCCCGGCAGTGTTGTAAACTCAGTCATGAAAATAATTTTACATATAATTTATAATATAATACAATATGTATATACACATAGGGTGTTTCGTAACTTGTGGGACCCAATTTGGGAACTGATTGTACGTCTAAAAATAAAAAAATGAAAAAAAAGTTATATAAATATATGTCTTATCTAAAGTGAAAATATTTTTTTTCGAAAGTATTATATATATGTATATTCTGACACTAGATATTGAAACTGTTATTTCAATATCTAATTATTTCAATGTCTAGTGTCATTAATATTCTGAAACTGTTATAATTTTTCTAAAGAAAAAAAAAAAAAAAAAAAAACAATTGCACAATAATAAACGTGGACTTTAATACATTTTTAGTATTTTTTTTTTCACTTCATCATCTGCTACATAATCTAAAAACGTATTCGAACGACGCGTTTTGAAAGCAGAGGCTTCAAGCTTCGAGTTATTTGAAGCCCACGTTTATTGTTGTGCAATTTTTTTTCTTTTTTTTTCTTGGAAAAATTATAACAGTTTCAATATCTAGCGTCGGAATATTAATGGGAGCCATTACGGACTTTCACGAATGAACCGCAGATTGTACCAGCTCGTCGATAGAGAGAACACAGAGGGAAACACGTGGCAGACCGTAGGCGAAAACGATTCGTGGACGCTCGAGGGGGTGTTTTTTCGAGCGGTCGCGCGCCATTATCGTCGTCCACGTATGGTGGTGGTGTGTTGTAACCGACGATGGATGACCGGCTGGGAAACGATATTCCTATTAATAACGTCGCCGCTTTTCGCGTTGGCCTCTCGCGGCGATTTTTCGAAAAAACCACGGAAAACGATTCGCTGAATCGGAAATAAATCGACGGGGCTCGTTCGAAAATTTTTTAATTCCGTTATCGGTTCTCCAAATTCCCCTTTTCTCTCTATCTCTCTCTCTCTCTCTCTTTCTCTGTTTTTTCTGACCACGATCGATAAATTGGATCAGGAAATTGCCGATAAAACGAAGAAACCCGTGACGAAATTTGTTTGAAAATTCCGAATCGTTTGCAACATTTGTATTTTTTTTTTTTTTTTTTTTTTTNAGAGAGAGAGAGAGAGAGAGAGAGAGAGAGAGAGAGAGAGAGAGAGAGAGAGAAGGTCCTGGAGAAAAACTGCACTAATTAATAAATACAGCTAACAAATCAGCCATTGCTCCCGATCCTCCCTGGGTTCCTGGCCGATCCTGGCGGAGGAAGAAAGAACCATTTCGAACAATACGCTCCTGGAACCGGAAGAATCTTCCGACCAGGAGCAACAGGATCCCCAAGAGGATGATCCTTATGAGTACGATGAAGACATCAGGCCCTCGAGCGAGGGTTCACCGGAGAACGAAGGTTTCCTGGATGGAAATTGTCCCAGCTCTTCTAGGATACCTGCACGTTGCTGGGGATGCACCGATTGCAATGGATTGCATACGCCGATTTTCCTGTTGGCTTCCTCTCCGACGGAGCCATCCTGTGCCTGCGTTTCCTGTCAGTAATTCATTGAAAGTTGCCGGGATCAGTTGAAATGGCTTTTCGCTTCTTTTCGTTCTTTCACTTGCTCTTTTCGTTCCTTTTCATCGAGTTTTTTTAAACACCTAGCTGCATTGTAAGTAACTTTATCTGCTAATATACTGTTCAAGAAAAAAAAAGAAAAAAGAAAAAAATTACTGCGTCAACTGCAACGATTCTTGATGGTTAGCGAAAAGTTTCAAAGTGCGAAAAAAGTTGGTTTTACTTCTCGAGGGTGCAAGCTTTATTAGAACTTCATTTGCCTAAAGTGAATTTTGATATCTTGAATGAAATTTTACTTGTTCAATTCTATTTACGTTAAACCTTTATATGAATTTATAGATCATAGTTTATATACAGCGACTCCTATTAATATTCGAACGTATTAACAATATTTAAACTATTATAATTCTGTAAAAAAAAAAAAGAAAATACAACAATGTTTTAACTTTTTTTCCTCAAATTGTCATGATATTGAAAAATATTTTCTCGCAAGTATGATGTATGATCCCTTTTTCACCATTTTATTGAACTTTGAATATTAGACTTGCACAACAAAAGTTTGATAAACTGGGGAGAAAAAAATCATACAGCAAGTTTCAAAGTGTCATTGCAAAGAAAAGATCTCAATTTTCAAATCTATGTTCAGACTCAGTCACGAAGAAAATTTCTTCAATGTTTTTTACCCGTCATGACGATTTATACCATTTTGGGAAATATAATCCAAAGTATAGTCTAAAAGCATCTTGAAACAAAATAAATGACGATGCATTTTAAAAGTGAATATTTCAAGTTTTAAAACAAGTCTTTACAAAATTATAATAATTTCTCAATATTTTGTGTTTGAGTATTGACGAGAGTCACTGCAATTGGAGTTCATATAATAATAGGATTCCACTGATTTTCTTCTCTACTAATAATACTTCGTTCTTATAATAAGACTTCAGGTTCAATGAAATGGATTCAACCGGCTGGATATTCATTTAATTGAATATTGATTGAAATTTGGCGCAAGTAAATGGAATTCTACTGTATTCGAACGTAATAAACTTTATGAACGAAAAATCACAGTGGACAGGATGCAATGAATTCCTATTACATGGACTTCAGTTATATAAACTGTCTCCCGACGAGTTCACATAACCGAGGTTTTACTGTACGTCAAACCGCCATAAGCAATGCATGTAAGTCGTTTACAATAGCGAAGCAATATTTTTTATTTAATGCTTCTTGTCTTTAATTGTACAGCATAGAAGCGAGTGAGTTGCAAAAATACTATTGTTTTCGAAAGTCCATAAAAGTTTGAGAATCACTGAACTGTAATACAGCATTAACTATTGAGGGATCTGTCCAAAAATTTTATCTAAATGTTCCATTATACAGATTCGAACGAACCAAGAAACGAAACTTTTGAAATTTTCTTCACGCCTTTGATTCAAAAAATGACACAAAAAATTAATTTTTATGAAAGCTGAAAAGGATATAGAGGAAACTTCTTAAGTATGCAACTAATAATAGAGAGTAAAAGTATTATATAAAATAATTATAATCATATATTGAAAGATATGGTAGTAGTTTTAATTGTCAATTGTAATTTTTGTAGTTTTAATCCAAAATGCAGTCTTGCTTTTAGCTGGTTTAATTCTCATACTGGAAAACAAGAAAAGTATAATAATGAATGAAGATGTGCTTTATTATACTTTATTGTACATTCTTTGTGAAAAAAATCAGTGTAAAATCTCTGTCAGATTTAGTTTCTTTTGTTTTGAGACTTTCGCCTTCAAGAAAATCAAGTTTGAAAATTTATCAGGTATGCTTGAATTTAACTATTTAGAAATGGAAATAGATGAAAGAAAATGATTAACAAAGGATTATCCTATACAATCCTATACAAAAATAAATTAATTTTTTCATTTGAAGCTTTATTTTCAAAAATAGTACTTAAAAAATAATATAAAACATATGGTTTCGCATCATGTATAAAATGGTATGCAATGGTTTGATTGTAAAACTTTGGAATTATTTTCAGTATATTACAGTGTAAAACCGTTTCACTGTAGTATAAACTAATATACTACATAATTACACTGTAGTATAATATGTACTATAATTTCATTATAATATAAATATACCATTATAATATAAATTCATTATAATACCAATATACAGTAAAAACAATATAAAATATATAAAACAATGGCGATATAAAACCTTAATTATGAGATTTTTGAGTTATTTTGAACAGTATATTAGCAACGCTGAATGAGAAAATAATTATGTGTGCAGCATCTGCTTGGATGCAGACAGAGACGACGAAAACACGCGTCGCCTCCGTCTTTCCTCGTGACTCATTTGCGTGCTGCGGCAGACATTTCACATTTCCTACTTGTTTCTTTACCGTATGCTCATGACCTTGTACTTATATCCCACGACGAAAGGGTGGAAAAGCAGCATCACTTTACCAGGCTTCAGAAGTTTTTAATTTTAGACTTCTTTCACGACATTCTTTTTAAGGAATTTTTGCTGTTTTGTTCTTTGTATATTTTTTTTTTTTTTTTTTTTTTTTTTTACGGTAAGAACGCTAATTGTTTCAGCATATCATGCACCATTACTCAGAAGAATTTTGGAAATTCTATCGTCAATCGTTTGAAATCGAAAATCAGGAAAATACGAACACCTCTTTGTACGAGGGAAAAAAAGAAAAGAAAAATAAAAAAATAGAATTTTCACAGGCTGAAAGATTAGCTTCTACTTGAACCTAGACTTTTCTTTTATCGACATTTCGAAGTTATTCTACTATAGTAATTAAACCATAAATGTGTATTAATTGCAATGCAATATTCGACAAAAGAAAAACAAATTAAATATTATCCACATATATTATTGCTCAATTAATTTATTATTGCTTAATTAATATATTATTATTATAAATATATATAAATATTATCCACATATATTATTGCTTAATTAATTTCCACGCTTGTTCGCCATTTTTTGGTTACAACGCACGAAAAAGAATCAAAAGGTGTCGAAAGGATCAAATTTAAAAATTTCACAAAAACCATCGCGCAAAAGTAAATGCAAACCCAACGACTATGGCTTGCCTCATAATTACTCATTAACAACCAATTCAAAGTAAATAAAAAAAATTTCAAAACTCGTCGAAAGTTCCAATGACCCACAAATTTCGGACAGAGTTACATCTCAGCTTCATTTTTAATTAAATATTCGCGCATACATACGTACGTCCATCTGTTTTATTTAACGACCAGTCGCGAGAGCAAAATTAAACAAGTAGATAGCAGCTGAAAATTAACCGGATTTCCCAATTTCGCGACGCGATCTAGTCTCGATCCGCGCGTTTCGAAGCTTCGCGATTTCAAGCGTTCGTTCGCGAATCGATGTTTGGCCCTTTTGTTCTCGGGGATTGTTGTTCCGCATTCGTTTTGCAAGCCGACGTGGGGGAATCGTCCCCGGCTATCGAGACGATTGATTTTCCAGTTTATTACAGTTCGCAGGTGATTGAAACACTTGCAGCGCGCGCGCGAATCCGCCTGTCAGTCGCTCGTTTTGCATCGAAAATCGCTTTTTAAATTTCGAGAATGTCCCCGCGTTCATGTGGGCGAAAAAATGTTCAGAATCGTCGAGACGACAAAAAGGAACACGTGCGCAATAAACGTCTTTGAACGATTATTGCGATCCTTCTTTTTCTCATAATGACAAGCCTTTGCTATATATTTAATAAAATTTTCTATTTGTTTCAAAATGGAAACGGATTGATTTAGAGTCTAATTTTCGTAGGTAATCGTGTCGGACTCTTCCAAAAGTATTTTTGATCTAATTATTTTAACAGTGTCAATTTTTTAACATTTTATATCATATTTAATTATTTTGCATTAAAATAATTGTTAATTGCTCTATATTTTATCTCAACTTTATTACATTATATTAATATAATACGACGCAATATATTTTGCCGAAAATCCATCCAGTAGCAAAAAAGAAAAAAAAAAAAACGATAACTCAATTTCGAGTTTGCGAAGCGAAATTTCCCGCAATTTTTCCAAAATTTATAAATAAACTGACAGCGCGATTTCGCATTTCTGCAGGATCAATTAATCAATCGACGATCTACTAACAAATGCTGTTTCTTTTCAGAGAAATGACCTAGGAGACGAAACGAGACGTGCCAGTAAAGTAAGAGGTACGATCGAAATAACCTTCGTCACCTAGAAGTCTAATTTTCACTCCGGCGTCTATAAAGAAGCCGGGCGGTTTCCATTTCGACGCGTGAACTTTCCGAGCCTCAAAGCGCATATCTGGAGTAGAAACGCGATGGTAATAACGACGAGAATCCGGAATTTCGGTTAACGGGATTCCAAATCGGAAATAAATGGGAATTGGACCCCGGCGAACGATCGCGAATGGCGCGAGTTGAAACGAACGCGCGGGGAAAAGAGCGAACGAAGAAAAAAAGAACGGGCCGTTCCTGTGCCCCAGAAACAGACGCCGAGGATATCTAGGCCGTTATAAATAATTACTACAACATTGTGCATTGCTCGCCGCCCGCATCTCGTGTCTTTCTTAATTAGTCCATTCCGTTTTAACGAGCTGTAATCGGTCTTCTCCTTTGCCGACGTTCGGGCGGAGCTCGTCGAATTTCTATCGAGTGGTCATTTAATAAATTAATAAATAAATATCGCGTACACTGCGAATATTATACAGCGCGTAGTGTTCTTTTATAAACGTAACATTCTATATTGTAATCATTTAAGAAAGAGAAGAAGACTTTGATCTCGAGATGTGAAAGAAAAAAAAAAATTAATTCAAAATATAGTGCACAAGTTCATGAAATTAGACGACAGAAATACACTTCACAGAATGCGCATTAAGCAAGTTCGTAAAAATGCATTTCTATGTAAAATATAAAATATATATTTCTATGTAAAAATAATTCTATGATTATTTATAATTATATATAATTTAATGTAATTATAATTAAAATATATATAACATAATTATATAAAATTATACTACATTATATATAATATAATTAAATAAAGATTATACTAAATTATATATAATATAATTATATAAAAATTATACTAAATTATATATTATAATTATATAATTGTATAGAATTTAATATAATATAATTATATAAAAATTATACTAAATTATATAATATTATAATTATACAACAATATAGAATTATTAAATATTATATATAATTATATAAAAATTATACTAAATTATATAATATTATAATTATATAATAATATAGAATTATTAAATATTATATATATATATAATTATATAGAAATAATTAAATAATCCTTCGCAAGAGTCCACTGCACGATAAAAGGGACATTATCAGATTTATTTCACGACAATACAAAATTCACTCGAGTTAATTATTTAGAAATTCAAATCGATCGTCGAAGGGAACTTTCTCCAACTGATCTAATTCCTCCGCTCGAACTCGAACGATTCGAAACGATTGCAGTGGGCGACAGTCGCAGAAAAAGGTACTTAGTGAATTATTCGACGATAATCGAAGCTCGAGGATAGTTTCGGATCCATTTTTCCACGCCCAGAGACCGGGGGACCCACTTTCCACGACGGGAAACAGACTTTAAGGTCACGTTGTCACGCTGGCTGCGAATCGGTCGACGTAACCGGAGCATCGATAGTGACGTAAACGCAAATCCGAAGCCCGATGGGAACACAGAGCAGCGATTAATACGGTTACGCGGCAACCCTTCTCTTATTTTTCCAATTTATCGATTCGGAATTTTTCCTCGACATGCCGCGAGGACGTACCTTTGGTCGAAGAACACAATTCTCGAACGCAACTTTTTTTTTTTTTAATTGGTTATTGTGCCATTTCCTCTACTCTTTCGGTTTATCCTTCGATTTTCAATTTACTTCTCGAAATTCTGCAAAATTCTACCTAAATCGAAAAATATTTCCAAACACTGGTTTACCCTTCGATTTTCAATTTCTCAAAATCCTGCGAGAAAATATTAGTCGAAGACTATAAATACTGAAGAATTTTCGTCATATCATATATTAGATCGACAGATGCGAAACATCGTTTACTTGAAGTTTTAATTTGATCAGCCGTTTCACTTATTAATTTACATTTATGTAACTGTAGATAGTCTGTTCATAATGGTTATTAGAAGTTTAGTATTTTCAAGCCACAAAAAGATGTGGATTTCTGAGAATTTTACTTTTTTTTTTTTTTAATTCAATTAAAACGAAATTGTTCTTATAGTTTTTCATTTTTACACAATTGTACGTGCTGAGTGGAAACAGTATTATACGACAGTATTACGTCCGCGCGTAAGTAGATAAGTGCATATTGATCAGACCTCGTTTTATTCCAAACGTTTTTACTCCTCGTTTCAGACCAAACTTTATTCCGCTCTTTCGATTTAGAAAATATTGTAGAATCACGTAGAAAGTATATCCCGAGCTGATGTATAATCCATAAAAATAGCGGAGAAGCCCACGTGCGCGAAAGTTTCGCCAGAAAAAGGAAGTGAACGATGTAAAATAACACGGAGGATTAATAAAATCAACACTGGCACCACAACGCAACAGGCTCGCGCAGGCGATCGACGAATCGTACGACTCGCGAAACGATATATACATATCGGCGCTGTTGGCCTGAAAACCAGCGGTCTATCGACACGCATCCATGGGATATTGTTAACCAGCGTGCAATTAGCATATCCTGCGGGTGTGCACGATGCATAATGCGTCGCTCGATCGAATCGACCACGGGGGAGAAAGCTCGTGGAGTGCAGACACCATTATGCGATATGTGAGAAACTGAGAATTCGTCGTAGATAAAAACTGAAGACTCAGACGAGTTCAACAATAGAAAATTTCGGAAATGTGGGAAGTGAAAATTTTGTTTGATCGTTCTTTAGAAAAAAAAAAAAAAAAGAAGAAAAATATTTAACGAGATGATCGAGCAATCTTACGATGACTAAAACGATGAAGCATTAACTCGAGTCTCGCGAGGATCAAATTAGAAATATTGATAAAAATTAGAAACATTCTCCTCGAAATGTTTTCGAAGTTTGTTCGTACTGTGCTTCGACACGTTGAAATTAAGCGAATCTCTCTTCTCAAATATGAAACATCGAATTACGATCATTGGTTCTCATTTATATTAAATTTATAAAAGTTATTCCAATTCTAACTGCGTGTCGGATTGAAATAAGCTGAAGATCTGTAATGCCAAGTATCTCATTAATATTCTTTCTTTTCTCTTTCTTTTTTCGATATATATACGTAAATTTGTAAATGAAATTTTCTACGAATAAATACGTTTCGAAACAAATAATTGTTAAGTGCATTTCAAGCTGACAATTTTCTCTTCGAATTAAAATGAAATTTCTCGTGAGCTGCGAAAATCCTGGTTTAGGTCAGAGCTGGCTAACTGGCGGTCCCCCCTCCACTGCATCGATCCCCCAGTGGAGGGGACAGCGTTAGCGATCAGGAGAGTGGGGGCAAGGGCCCGCTGACCGCCAGTTAGCTGCGTCTGGTTCAGACAATTGATTTCCAAGAAATTTGACAATCTGCCAACGTTAATAAATCCGAAGAAAAACGCGAGTTTTCGAGCCGTGAAGAATTTCCTTCTCAAAAAGATCAGAGACTCTACGAGAAAGTCTTTCGAAGGAAGTTCGACGAGTATGAAATTTTGTAAGACACGTCAAAGAAATTGTTTTTTTTTTCAAGAAAGAATTACCTAGTCTAGAGAAGACTGCAAATTGGCAGGGGCAAAACGTGGATACCTCGAACCGCAAAAAGGGGATAACTTTTTGCGGTGAGAGTTGTTCACCGGTCGAGATTAAAACGGTCGGCAGACAACGAGTTCAACTTAAACTCTCTGAGATTAACAAGCCGAAAGATGTGTAAAAAAAACAACATTCTCTTTCGTTCCTGGGGCAGAACTTTACTATACCGTCAGTTTCTTTTCGAGTTATGCGAATTCCCAGGATTACGAATCCGAACAGAAATTTCGTTACTCCTCGTTTCTTTTTGAATTCAATGAATAAAAATGTTAAACTCGTTTCTAATCATTGTTATTCATTTCATTTAATCTGTCGTTGCTAGTTTACTGTTCGTTTCGTTCCATTTGAATCTTTCATTGGGAAATTTCAGTATCTATGATTGTTTCTGTATTTTTTTAAATTGTTTGATGATTGTTCGTGGAGAAAATTTTCTGTACAGTGAAAGAATTGATGTAACAATTTCTGCAAATTATAATAATACCACCATATATATATATATATATTAAATTGTAATATATTTTCAATCACATCTCTGTGACAAAAATAGTACAAACTTTTATGCGTTTATACAAAACTTGAAAATCACACATAGCACATGAAAATCTGTATATAAAGCCTGTATGTATATACTTCTTTCTACAATTTCAAAATGACGAAACTGCATGAAAATCCGCAGAAGAGAATTGACAATTCTCTTAACAAAATACTACGTAGCGTACACGATTTTACATTTCAAATTTCATCAGCACAATTATTACGATTCTCTCTCACTAACACTGCGAGATTCTAGCCGTAGAGATGGCTAGTGAGACTCATGGTTGTTACGCACGCGTGTGATTCGATGAAATTCGAAACAGAAACATTTGAACTAGAAGAACATTTCGCGCAACGCGTGCAACGTTCGAATATTTTCGCGAGTCAATTTTTATAAGAAACTTCCAGTTCCTTCGAAGAACACTTTCCACAGCAAAAAGGTGGAAAGACGCAAGAGCGCGTCAGCAGCTTGCAGCTTTTTCGCGCCGGATGAACAGCTCTTTTCCTTTTCTCGTCTCTGTCCCCTTCCGTTCCGAGCTCTTTTCCCCGCTGCCCTTGCGACAAAGCCACGCTTCGATCCTCGCCTCGTAATTAGTCGACCCACTTTACACACAACGTGGAATCGCCGCTACTTTTCTCTCTCTCTTTCTCTCTGTCCGTTCCCATCCACTCGGTTCACTTGACTGGTTTTTCTCTTCTTTTCTTTTCCTTTTTTTTTTGTCTTTTTTGATTTTCTCCGCTTCCGATCCATCGATCACGATCGTTTTGACTTTCGCGCCGTTTCAAGCAAGTCTGTTTCTACTATCGACTGAACATACACGTACAGACAGCGTTCTTTCATCGTTTCTTTAATCATTCAATGACAGATTGTGGATTTTCATGCAAAATAATGTTTCTCGGTTGGTCCAAGTGCAATTGTAACACAGAAAAGCTGGATAGATAAATTGTTGTTGTAGAAAGCGTCTTACTTGGAATTGTTTTCGTGCTATGTGCACTTTTAAATTTCTTGTTATTAATCTAGCTACTAACCTTGTTATTAATTTTTATTTATTTAATGGAAGAGCATATTTATTAACCAGAGGAGAATATTTGTTAGAAGAGCGTGACTGTATAAATGACAATGGAAAATTGTCGACAGTTATTAAATTGATACAACTTTTGTAAAACAAGTCACTTCAAAGCATAAAACTTTCGCTTCACTTCGTGAGTACATTTTTTTTCTTTTCTTTTTTTCTTTCTTCTTTTTAAGATACCTATGGACGAGAAAGTGAAGAGACTTTTCTCTCGATAAATAGTAAAAATTCAAACGTGTGTAAAAAAAACTTTACTCGTAAACTGAGTGGTATGATTCTAGTTTGTGAATGATATTGACAACACACGAATTGTATTACAGTGATGTCAAACTATAACGATCGTATATAATGTAACTGTGGTATTTGACTTCGTTTCAATCTCTGAGATCAAATATTTAACAAGAAATTTCTGTAAAAATATTATTTACTTTTCTACCCGAATGATAGACAAATCTACACTGATCCTTGTTCGTTGTGAATTTGTAAATTCGTAAATTTTTACATTTTTTAAATTGTAAAAAAGACTGATCTGTACAATATACAAACTTCTCTAAATAATCTTCGTATGGAACTCTGTATGGAAAATCGTTTCTTTATCTCCAAGAGGATATCTATTGTTCTTACTTCTACTGAAGAAACTTCATCGAACAATTCTAAATCCAAATCAGACGACTGAAGAATGCAAACACTATTTTATGTTGCAAGACTACTTTCAAATTGTACAGAAACAGAAAAATAAGAAGAAAGACGAAATACTACACAGACAAACAATTTCGAAATATCTTTCTATCGAACGATATTTAAAAAAAAAAAACCACCCCTTCCTGAAACTCAACCTAAACCTTCGAATTACAATTAAAAAAAAACAACAGAGAAAATACACAAAATTTTTCCATAGCCTCCAAACACGGTTTCCTCATCTCGAGTTTTCTGTTTCTCGAGAAACTTTGCGAAACAATCGTGTCGAACGGTGTTAAATCAGGGAAGGAGACTCACGTCGGGCCAAAACGATGGCGAAATTGTCCTGTCGTCAAGATTATAGCTAAACGGAGAACCAAAGAGAGAGAGAGAGAGAGAGAGAGAGAGAGAGAGAGAGAGAGAGAGAGAGAGGGAACGAGAGAAAATCGATTTGGAGAGCGTGTCGGCGACGACGTTGCGAAACCGTCCGTGAACGCGTGTGAACTATCGAGGCGTCTGCAAGTCAATATCCGAGAAACGCCGCGGCACCTAATTATCGGGGCAAGATTAACGTCGGCTTCGGTTATCGATTGTCTACGCTCCAAGTGGCGGGCTAGCCGGATTCCAGATATATCAACGGCTCTCTCTCTCTCTCTCTCTCTCTGTCCCTCGGTCTTTCTCTCTGGTGTGTCCACCGGTCGATATCCGTGGCTGTGCGAACGAGATCAAGTCCAACATGCGCTCACGTTATCCGAGTCAAGTTCAATAATTTCGAAACCGCACACGTCCATGTATTTCGAAAGTAGAAACGCCTCGACGTTTATTATCACTAGATTCAGCTTCGCTCGAAATTTCCAATTTTCTTAACAACCGGAGGATTTCCCTTTCATCTCGTTCGCGTTCGTTCGATTTTTAGTTTAACCTCCTGCGCTGAAATGACGTGTTCCGTTCCAAGTATATATTTTAGTATATATTTAGTATATATTTAGTATTTAGTATAACCGGGGCGAAACAAACAATGAATTTATTCAATAATTTCTCAATAATTTCTATCCAGTGATATCGTGGCGGCGAGTTATTGCGTACGGTTCGGTCACTCGTTATGGTCCGCAATCCATAGTTGCCAGGCGCGTTGGTACTTTGTTAAAAATTAATATCGACTTCTGTCCGGGAAGGCAGAAGCATAAATAGAATTTGAAGAATCTCGAATGTAGATGTACATAGTTGTTTCAAGTATTTTCAATCAAATTATAGTAACTGGTATTACAAAGAAAAAGGGAACAGTAGAAGACGGTAGAAAGTTTCCTTCACATTGTAGTACCTTTTACCTTCTACTTTACTTTTACTTTTTATTTACAGTTCCTACAAGAAGATGAGCAAAAGACAAATTAGGCCCATAAGACGTAGACACTGAGGATTAGCTATAGAAGTAGAAAAAATAAGATGTGAACTCATTGTAGACCGGAAGCCATCCTAAGCCGTATAGGCAATTTTATTTTATATAAATAAAAAATAATAAATAATAACTGACACTAGAAATGATTAATAATTATAACGATATGCCTGTTGATAGCTTTTTAACTGATACTTCGTTAAAAGCCAGCCGTTTCCAATTGAACAGACAGATTTTACGGAACCAAATTGTCCAATTACCGTCGGAAATACTGACAGATACGGTTCCGAATTCCTAAATCCAACGACCGAAGATTCGAACTGGCGGCGAGGGCTTGAATTCCTAAATTCGACGACCAAAGGTTCGAACCTATTTCTGAACGCCGCTCTATTTACGGCGGCCGATATCGTGCGCGATCGTCTGTCGTACCTCGAGACACGCTCGCGAGAAATTGACGACGAAATCGAAACGGCTGATTTATCGACACACCGACGAGAAACCGTGGGAGGGACACGTGAATTACGACTTACTGCTACGGAAAACTCGTTGTTCCGAACGTCTCCCACCACCATCGATCCCCGTGCTCTCTTCTTTTGGTTTTTCTCTTCTTTCTTTCTTCCTTTCTTTTTCGCTAATGGTGGATAGTGAAGAGCGGTTTATCTGTCGTTGATCTGCGCGACTGGAAATATTTCTTTTGGATTTGGATTTAGAGCTATGATGGTGTATTCACGGTGGAAGAACGCGATTATAACTCGAGTGGCTTCTACTGTCGACGTGGATTTATTTTCGCGACTTATCTCACTTACTTAATTTGAAAAATACAATGAACATTGGTGTGTGAACAAAATTTGTAAAAGTCAAACATTTAAAAATTTAATGTTTAAAGAAATCAAACGTCTGGATTGCGGACCGTAACACAATAATTCGTCGCTTACGCTTTCTTTTGAACTCGTGTCGGTATGATATCACTGGAAATTATTAAGAAGTAATAAACCTATCATTCACTTTGCCTAGGTTACGTTTAAATATACTCAAGGGGTATATTTCAGTGTGAACTTTTGAAAAAACTCGATTTTTTAAAGGACATAGTTTCAAAAATAAATCTCTGTAACCTTACATGTGAACTCCTAAAATTAACGAAGTTATGGTTGTTTAAAGGACGCGACAACCAGTGTCATTGTCACCGCAATACTAAACTTTCAATGCATTTTTCTGGAAACTATGTTTTTCAGAACGGTGTCCGTGATAGCTCAACATCTACTTGACCAACTGACTCAAAATTTTAAGTACGCATTTAGTACATTCGTGACTATAGCTCCAACCAGAATCAACCAAAAAATTTTATTTTTTATATTTTGTTTTAGGCTCTCGAAGTAAAAATCCATAGTCGAACTTCAAAGTATCGTCACTTTTTTAATTATCGACTTTTTTCTTTTGGTACCTACTATAGCCAAACTCGTACTAATTAACGAACATTCACGTTTTTCTCATTTCCGACAAGCAGAATGGCCGGAATCATGGACGACCTTTTTTAAAAGCGACTATGTTTGACAGTATGCAGCAGTGCCACTAATTTTAACTTTTTTTGTTCCAAAAGATTTTGAAACGTCGTCGAAATACGTACAAAATAAACCTTGTGCAAAATAAACAATTTGACAAAACACTACAAAAGGTATAATCGTTCCTTTGCAAAAAAATTCCTTTGTTTTCAACAAAGTTAAAACAGAAAACACAAATTTCACTTAAAACCGAGAAAATGTTGCAATTTCGGACAAACAAAATTCTCGACGTGCGTGGCAAGAGGTTAAGGGTACGAAAGGACAGGTCGAGCGCAAAGAAGATTAAACTTCGACCATCATGCTCGGCAGCTGAAACTGACCGGTGCAGAGGATTCGTCGAAATTTTTGCACCTGTTGCGACTGATCGGCCGCGGAGGAACCTCCGAAAACGCAACGAGCCGTGGAACCGTTTTTACGCTCGCCGAAGGCGCCACAGTTCCACGCAAAATCCCGAGCCTCGACATCGACACGGGACGAGACAAAAGGAACGTATCAAGAGAGAGAGAAAGAGAGAGAGGGAACAAAAAAAAGGGGGTCGCGGAAAAACAGGCACGTGGAAAATGTCGGTGCGGCATTTGGCCCGGATTATTCTCCGCGAGTTTCGACTCCATTGACGGGCCACCAAGCGGAAATGAAAACTTTGTTTACCGCGTGCTCGCTAATTACTCGATCGATCGTCGTTGGAAACTGTTTGGAGCCGGCGTCGTTCGAACAAAAAGGGGAGATTGTTTGAGGATTTTAACCGGCGAGGCTCTCGCCGTGTTGGTCACTGGTTCCAGAGTTGAAGAGTTCCGAGATCGATCTCCGGCGACGTGGGTTAGTTTCTCGTCGATAGGTAAGTGAGAGAGCGTGCAATGTTGCTCTCAGCAGTATTGAAATTAATCGTAACGTAATGGTGAGACGTTTTCGATTTCTTATCTATCGTCGCCAGACTCGACTTTCGAGGAATCCGATTATTTACGAAATAACCTGTATCTTTATGTCTCAACGATGTCATCTCGTGTAATTTTAATTATTTCCACTAAAAAAAAAAAAAAAAAAAAAAAAAAAAAATAAGTTTCAAAGGATCGAGGCGTTTACATCTTGCGATACCAAGCACGACG